>NW_026570971.1:7491197-7588697 GCF_026225935.1 Boleophthalmus pectinirostris | reverse complement strand
TTGGTCTTAAGACCGCGACCGTGTACCTTAATCTTCATTTTCAATATCATTCTTATTAAAAAATAATAATAAACATCAATTATAGCCGCTTTCTTCGCAGTTTTCATCATTTTAACTTTGTTCTCTGACTGTATAATCATTAAATTTGTATGTTTTAACTGTGAAAATGAGTAAGGAATTCAATTAAAAATATGTGCATGAAGAGTTCAGTCCCAGGCTCAGTCACTACATACCTACACTGAACCCTTGGGCAAGACACTTCTCCCTCTTACACGAGTGAAGTAGAGAAGTCGTTGCTACAGATTGGCAGCCACTTTTCTGTAAGTATGCCCCTGGGCAGTTGTGGTTGCAGCTCACCACTAAGTGCAGAGAGTCGGTGAATAAATGTAAACTGACTGTGGTGCATTAAGAAGCAACAGGCTCCGTTCATAATAATAATAATAATAATAATAATGTTTGAAATAAAACTAACCTTGCATCGCATGAATCGTCACATGCTGAGGGACTATTTTCTCATATATCAGTCCGCCGCTGACAAACTTTCTATCAGGATGAACAACTCAGACATAAATCCTTCAAATGCAAGGTTGGTTTTACTTCTACAATTATTCTATCAACACAGACATTTACATGGACAGTCTGGTGTAATAATTAGTGACGGGCAAATGAGACGGAGCTCCGGAGCACGTCTCGTTCTTTCTGAAACAAATTGCTCCGAAGCGCTGCCTCGGAGCTCGTCTCGCAGCAGCCGCTCACGTGACCAAAGCGTCCAAGTGTCGGTCCCTCCCCCTACTGCTTCGCTCTGCGTGTCGATCGCTTCAGTGTATCGAAGCGTTTCATTGGCTCAGTGAATGTTCCGCTCTGTGATTGGTTCAGAGCTTCAGAGTGTTCAGCGCACTTCTGTGGTTTGACAAGCGCTAAACTGCTACAGTATAAAAGATGCACCAATATTTCTTAAAAATGTTGGGTAGTGAGGAGTATTGTGTGACGTTAGTGGTGATTTTGGCAACTTTTGGCATTTGTTTCATTTTCGATGGCATCTACAAGTGGAAAAAAGCGATCCATGGTTTGGGATCACTTTGATTTAATTCCACCGAACAAGGTCACCTATTTTATTATTTACAGCAGCTATTTATGTTGCTCTTTACATATTATTTTAAATCATCATTATTATTGTTGTTGTTAGGTACGGTGTCGCTCTACACACAAATATTGTCTTACACAAACAATACTTCATCGATGCTGAGACACCTGCGTTCCAGTGGTTACATTTGTCCACTAGAGGTCAGTGCTTCTTCAAGGCCTCAGACACGTCGAACCATTTGAGACGATATTGCGACTGAGGTGTCAATGCTTCACGAGGCTCCATTCGCCCGTCACTAGTAATAATAGATTTTCTTCGGGTGTTTTGTGGAGTGGGTAAGACTGGATAACTATGACCATTGACATGCACTAGTCTAGCTCCATCCAATCCTCTGGACTGGATGGAATATTAAAAACAGTGTCTCCACACGTCTCCAACACTCTGGCTCAATAGGAAATGAGGCCCTATGTCCAAAATTCCGAACTGTCCCTTTAAGACAGGGGTCTCGGACTCGTGGCCCGAGGGCCAACTGCGGCCCTCGGAAGGATTTTTTGCGGCCCTCCACTTAATTCCACAGAATAATGTCAGTGCGTAGTGGTAGATGTACGCACAATCCCACCCCCCACCGCGGGCCGCACTGACATATGAAGCTGCAATCGGTGCCCATGCAGATTCACAACAACAGATTATTAACGCAGCTTTACATCCCAAAACTGAATTTACAGAAGTTGTGAAGCAACGAGTCTAAGTGGATCTGTTAATACGAGTACACGTGCACATACGGCGTTTTTTTGGCGTAACCGCTATTTATCGAATACTTAATGCAGCCCAGCCTCACTCAGACTTTATCTACTGTGGCCCCCAGGTAATTTGAGTTTGAGACCCCTGGTTTAAGACATCTAGTTGGTCTACTAACTTCTACAACAATAGGAATGTACTGATACTGGTCTCAGATATCGGTGCTGATGCAGGAAAATATTGGTTTGTATTGGTTTCCGTGACATCGCTTCAGCTCATATCCTGGTTGGGCCTTTAATTTGATGTCATAAGAATATTTACAGGCTGAGTTTGGCCCGGACCGTCTCATAATGTTTGAACGATTATTCAAACAAAGGTGTTCAGTAAATATTTGCATGATAAATTACAGTTACATAACACAATGAATTTCTGTCCCTACACTGGTATCTTTTAATATCAGGTATAGACCGATGATTAAAGCCAAGGTATCGACATCGGTATCAAACGTAAAAAAGCTCTCTCATGACAAACACAGACAAACTACCTAACAAAAAGAATGTTATAAAAAGTCAATTTCGCATTAAAATAAGGTGCTTTAAAAAGGTGCACTGTGTCTGTCACCTGCTTGTTTCTATGGAGATGTCAATTTAAACAGCTCTACTTTACATTTATTCAGTTACAGGTGGTTTTATAGCTCAAAAATACCTAGAAAAACAACATTCTGACTGTGAGCGGGGTCGCCTCTCCACAGATCTGACCTGGAACTTGGTCTGGTTTGGGATCCATGAAGATAGAAAGGTTTAATAGACCTTTTCCACAACAGCTGGACGTCTCGAATCCGTGTGTCATTCGTTTATTCATTTTTCAATATAAAACCAAAAATAACAAAACAAAAAAAAACAACAGTTTTCTTCATTATTTGTCTCCAAAACCAAAATGAAAAAAACGGATAACGATTTGTTTTTTCAGTTTTCGATTTTGTGTTTAAATGAAGAATGGAAAAAAATGGATAACGGCCGTTTACGTGACTTCCGTGACTGCGATGCCGGACTTTTGCGCCACGTACGGACTGAACCAGGACTGAACCAGGTCTGGGACCAGACCGGAACCTGACCGGGACTGAGACCAGGACCAGACTGAGACTGAGACCAGGACTGAGACCGAGACTGAGACCGAGACTGAGACCGAGACTGAGACCGAGACTGAGACCGGTACCAGACCGGTAACAGACCGGGACCAGACCGGTACTGAAACCAGGACTAGACCAGGACTAGACCAAGATTGAGACCGGGACCAGACCAGGACCAGACCGGGCTTAGACCAAGACCAAACCGGTAACAGACCGGGACCAGACTGGGACTGAGACCAGGGACTGAGACCGGGACCAGACCGGGGCTTAGACCGAGACCAAACCGGGACCAGACCGGAACTGAGATCGAGACCAGACCGAGACCAGGCCGGGACCAGACCGGAGGCTCAGAGCTCATGGCAGGTCCAGAGCTCGAAGCAGAGGCTCGGACCCTGCGGCGGCTCAGAGTCAAAGCTCGGAGTCCGCTCTGGTCCCGCTCTGGTCCTGGACCTGGATCAGTCCTGGCTTAGTCCGTATGCAGCGCAAAAATCCGGTGGAAAATACGCCAAACATTTCCACAGATATTTTGCCACAGAAAAGCATTAACCGGAAGTTCCGCAAACGTTACCGGGCGGGAATTCTGCACCAAACTGCGAAACATTCCAGACAAAGAAGAAAAGCGTTTGACGAACCCAGAAAACCGCCAGAAAAGCACAACGCACCTTTAAGCGCGATCATTTTTATCGTACGACCGGCAACACCGAAAAATCATCTTTCACGGCACACAAACGCGCCCGCCGCCCCTGCCTTCACCTGTCCATCCTTCACCTTTGAAGCCTCCAATCACAAAACCTATTCAGAGCCATTCAAATCCAGCCTCGCAGCCATACGAACGTCGCGGGGTAAAAGAAAAAGAGCTCCCCCCTCACCACCTTCACCCCGGACAAAACTGTTTCCCCCCCGTCCACCCCAAAACACGCAGAGTTCAAAGATCAGCACCTAGACCCCGTCCCGGCCTATCGTATTCCTCACTTCAAAGGGGCCAAAGAGGAGCGCGGGGGGGGGGGGTGATGATGAGAGCGGAGGGGCGGGGGGCCTATCATATCATCATACCTGAAGTCTTTTCCATCGACAATGCTTCGGGAGAATACGAGCTCGTCTTTTGGAATCTGTGAATGACTTCAAAAGGCGGACCTGGACGTTTTTCCGTTTTTTGATTTTTTTTTTTTTTTTGTTTCTTCTTCTCCAGACTCGGATTTCGGATGGGTTTTTTTTTCCGATCGCGTTTGAAATAGATAGTTCAGACGGGTCGTGATTGTGCGGAGGAACGGCGTTGTGTTTTTTTTTTGTTTTTTTTTGAAGTTACGGACTCGTCTAATCATGCTTAAAGACGAAACGGTCGGTCAATTAAGAGTCGGCGATTCAAAAGTCCGAGTCCGGTCTCTGATTCCTGTCAATGTGCACGTAGGATTTTCCTCTGGTGCTCCCGGAGTCTTTGCGGCTGATGTCATCCACGTTTCCCCGGGGGCGTGATGCTAACTGTAGGCTTTAGCCCGTCTACGCTCTGTTACTCAAGTTAGACTTTAATCTGGGCTTTATTTGAATACAATGTGATCGTAAAGAGCGGATTTAGCCAAAACGACAACAGGTGAGCTGATCTGTGCTGTGAAACGAGTCTCGCGCATGAAATTTCAGTTACGAGCATTATCCAACAGTTTTTCAGTTAGGATCCGAAGTCGTTCCCTCCCTTTCGTTGAAAATCAAACTCCTCAACAGGATCATTTTTATATTTTATTGCTTATCTTCTATTTTATTTTGACTTGTACATTTACATTTACATAATTAACCCTTACAGACTGTTCATTTCTTAAGATTTCAGAGTATGCTTGGGTTAGGAGAAAATATCTCTTTCCCCCTTGATTGACTTCTGTTCCTTAAAGGTTGTATAGAGGATTTTTTAAGGGAAGAGAAATACAGCGACAGTCCTTTTTCAAATGTTGTGCATGTGTGACACCACCTTCCTCCTCCACAGCTCCTTCAGTAAAAACACCTCCTCCTCCCACCTCTTTACTCTAGAAATCACTCTTGTTTACAGCCGGTGCGCGTTCAAGAATTCCCGTTGAAGTGACCTGTCCAGAAATAAAATCCTTCGTCCGCTTCAGTCGCGCCGTCGCCTGTAAGAAATCTCCAAGACTCACCTCAGTTTTGTTTTGCTCCTTTTTCCCTTCTCTTCACGACTTCAAAAACCGACTTTATTTTGCGACGAACTGGTCGTGGATTCTCGTCCGCCGTCGCAACAAACTTTGTGCGAACTGCGAGGACGCTACAGATTAAAAAAGCCTCGAAGAACCGCCGCATAAACCACGTAATCCCCGCGCGCTGGCGAGTCAGTTACATTAGAAACGTAGGGAGTTTGATTGACGACCTAACAGCCAATAGAAAATGAGGGAGCCTCGTTTTGTATTGGCTGATGTTTATCTGGCCTCATTATGTCCACGGTTGATAGATTTTCATTCTTTTTTTTTTGGTCATCATAATTACAAAACTGCTGCATCTCTGTAATGGTATTTTAAACTTTCACTGACAATTTGAAACAAAAAAAAAATCCTCCATACAACCTTTAAGTGCACCATAAACATGATGGATCTCTTGAACTCTGTCACCGCTGTCCCGTAAAAAAATACACACAAACATGGTCTGTGCAGTTTCACAGTTTCAACATTCCCTAAAACTTCTATTTTGCTTCATTTGAACCGTGCTGATCAATACATATGGATTAAAAGTGACCCGAAACAGGCTCAATGTCCAAAAATGTGTAGCACTTGTACAAAAGCATGAAATTTTAAAGTATTTTAATTTTTCAATATTTTGGCAAAATTCAGGAAAAGTAAGTAAGTCCCTGTTTATATAGTGCTTTTCACAGACATTTTTTTGTCAAAGACGCTTTTACAGAGCATTATTCAGCATTAATCATTCACTCTGGTGATGGTAAGATACTGTTATAGCCACAGCTGCCCTGGGGCAGACTGACAGAAGCACGGCTATCGGTCCCTCCGACCGCCACCATCACTCACACACACACCACTTTCATACAAGGTAATGTGGGTGAAGTGAAGTGCCTTGCCTAAGGACACACCATGATTGAATTGACTGTAGGGGTATGCAAAAATATCGGAATATCGATATATCGTATAGTTTAATGTGATGATACAGTATCGATATCGTGGGCTGCTGTATCGATATATCAGCAGGAGTATTTTTACGTGTGTTTTACTAAATTATTTTGTTACAGCTACAGTTTTGTGGCTTGTGGAGTGAAAGGAAACTCATTTATGCGACACATTTGATATTTTCACTGTTTTAATGATTAAAATGTTTGTGTTTCATATGAACTTTGCACAAGAAGTGGTTTAACAAAGACTTTAGTATCACAGCCATGAGTTAGACTTTATTTTTTATTGAACCGTATCGAATCGATTTGAAATATATCATATCAAATCGAACGTGCACTGTATCGAGATATGTATCGTATCGTGGCCTGTGTATCGAGGTATGTATCGTATCGGCAACTTCTTAATGATACTCAGCCCTAATTGACTGTATTTAACTGACCTTGACTATCAACTGTTCTGGAGACTTGTAGCATGTTTTGGGTTGATGGGGGAAACCGGAGAACCCGGAGGAAACCCATCCAGACATGGGGAGAAACATGCAAACTCCACACAGAAAGGCCAAGGCGAACCCAGAACCTTCTTGCTGTGAGGCATAAGTGCTAGCCACTAGCCACTGTGCTGAAAAGTCATCAAATTTCAGGATCAAAGAATGAGGATTAGTGTATTTTTACTACTGTTTAATGTCAAAACGGGTAAAATTTGAACTAGTATGTAAGGGTTAAGCCTTATTTGACACCTTCTCTTGCTATTTTTTGCTGCTAATTTAGAATGTATTAGTACCGTTCATATTTTGCTCTTTGTTATAATGTTATATTGTGATGTGTGAGCTCCTGTGTCCAAATACTTGCCCTTGTGGATCAATAAAGTTTGTCTAAATCTAAGTCTAAGTCTATGAACGTTCAGACTGATCACAGGTTCTTGAAAATGTGCCGTTTAAATCCATTTTGTTTTTTCTCAGGTGATCTGAAAATGGTCAGTGTTTGCACGTTTTCATTGTATCACCACTGAAACTGCTCAATATTCCACCACGGACATATATGCAGAGCACCCCCAATGTGATTTCACTGCAATGTCTCAATAATTTAAGGTGCACTATGTAACTATCAGTGTTGGGAAGGTGACTTTTAAATTGTATTCCCCTACAGATTACAGATTACATACACCAGAATGTAGTTTGTAACGTAATCCATTAAATTACTTAAAGTGAGTAATGTAATCTGAATACTTTGGATTACTTGATTTGCTGTAGAGAAGCAAAGACGAGGAAATCTTCACATAAGATGTTTTGTCTGATAAAAAACAATAAAATGCCCAGATTTTACTGAACCATATTAAAAATATTATTGATAGAAAGAGGAGACACGGTCCATGCAGCATTAGTCCTGTTAAATCCTGTTTTAGACCTGGTTTAAACCTGGTTTTAGTCCTGGTTTAGTCCTGGTTTAGACCTGGTTTAGACCTGGTTTTAGTCCTGGTTTAGTCCTGGTTTAGATCTGGTTTTAGTCCTGGTTTAAACCTGGTTTAGTCCTGGTTTAGACCTGGTTTAGATCTGGTTTTTAGTCCTGGTTTAACCTGGTTTAGACCTGGTTTAGTCCTGGTTTAGACCTGGTTTTAGTCCTGGTTTAGTCCTGGTTTAGTCTGGTTTTAGACCTTAAACCTGGTTTTAGTCCTGGTTTTACCTGGTTTAGACCTGGTTTTAGTCCTGGTTTAGTCCTGGTTTAGATCCTGGTTTTAGTCCTGGTTTTCCTGGTTTTAGTCCTGGTTTAGACCTGGTTTTAGTCCTGGTTTTAGACCTGGTTTAGTTTTAGTCCTGGTTTAGTCCTGGTTTAGACCTGGTTTTAGTCCTGGTTTAGTCCTGGTTTGGTTTTAGTCCTTTTAAGACCTGGTTTTTAGTCTGGTTTAGTCCTGGTTTTAGTCCTGGTTTACTGGTTTAGACCTGGTTTTAGTCCTGGTTTAGACCTTTTAGCCTGGTTTTACCTGGTTAGACCTGGTTTAGTCCTGGTTTAGTGGTTTAGTCCTGGTTAGTCCTGGTTTACCTGGTTTTAGTCCTGGTTTAGACCTGGTTTAGACCTGGTTTAGTTTTTAGTTTAGACCTGGTTTAGACCTGGTTTTAGTCCTGGTTTAGTCCTGGTTTAGATCTGGTTTTTTTGTCCTGGTTTAGACCTGGTTTTAGTCCTTTTAGACCTGGTTTTACCTGGTTTTAGTCCTGGTTTAGTCCTGGTTTAGACCTGGTTTTAGTCCTGGTTTAGACCTGGTTTTAGTCCTGGTTTAGTCCTGGTTTTAGTCCTGGTTTAGACCTGGTTTAGACCTGGTTTTAGTCCTGGTTTTAGTCCTGGTTTAGTCCTGGTTTAGACCTGGTTTTAGACCTGGTTTAGTTCTAGTTTAGATCTAGTTTAGACCCTGGTTTTAGACCTGGTTTTAGTCCTGGTTTAGTGTCCGGCAATGAGTGGAATTAAGAAAAGAAAAAAAAAAAAGAAAAATATAGCCCAAAATGTGAAAACAGGAAAATCCCGCCGTGTAATCCATTTATTTCAACAAAGTAACTGTAATCCAATTACCACTCACTGAAACAGTAACTGTAACTGAATACAGTTACTCATAATTAGTACTCTGATTACGTAACTCTGGTACATGTAATCTGTTACTCCCCAACACTGGTAACTTTTCTAGTGGAGGACCTGCTGCCTGCTGCCTGCTGCCTGCTGCCTGCTGCCTGCTGTCTCCATGGAGATGATGTGCATAGATTGTTCCACAGTACGGCATTAAACTTGTCTATGGATGCAAAGTCAGGTCTGTGAATGCTCGTTTTTCAAGGGATTTGAGAAACATAAACACCGTAATTGAAAAAGATAAGCTCAGTGCAACGTGGAACATTCCAGGCAATGCAATAACATCGCCATGGAGACAAGAAAACAGACAGACTATCACCAGAACAGATAAATAATGCGCCTTTAAGTTTGTTAATTCATGTTAACCTCAAAATATTTACTGTGTCTGGCATGTTTTTCTATTATATCTTAAAAAAAACAAAAATACATATATACTTTTTCAATTGTAGTAACATTTTACTCAGCATAAACACACAAACACACACTCACGCATAATAATTCAAAATGATCCCTAACCTATCGATTCACACTGAGATTTAACCTTTCCCACATTTCTTGAGGTATCTTATAAATAAATCTATAACTAAATGTCATCATTTTTAGGGGTGGGACACATATGTTCAGATATAGATACTTTCCTGCTGCTTTTGCTCTTTTTGCTGATATTTGGCTTTATTAATATTTACTTCAATTTGAGATTATGACAAGAAATTTAACTTTTGCAAAAACACAGACACGTTTAGCCTACGTACACTTGCACTTCTTGAATTTCCTTCAGTATAAATAATTCACCTATTCATCTATCTATTTCTCTTTCTATCTTTAATCTCAGAATAGCTCATATTTTAGGTCAATTAAATACAATCGATCAATTAACCTGCTCTGGGACTACAAATTGAAATTAGTACTGGCACTGCACTGTCCCTGTCTCATTAAATAAATAAACTAACTCTCCTAATCTATTTCCATTGTTCCTCGTGAGTCTGTTCAAAAAGACAAATCTGATGCACTGAAGATAATTGAGAAATGTCCCTTAGTAACAGCATCAAAAATACAATATTGGTGCCAAATATCTATTGATTTTTTTTCGATATTTGCCAATACCGATATATCCAAAAACCCATTCTGCTTCATTCTTGCGATTTTATTTCATTTTCGTCATTTATAAACAAAACAAACATCCTTTTCATTTCATTTTGCAGTGTAACTTTTCAGGAAATGGACTGTTCAAGACGTCTCTATTTCCGTTTTGTTCAGATTTACAGATTTGATTTGCAGATTTCTACCATTTCCAAAGTCTTAGCGCAATATCTCTCATCTAAAAATCAAGTTGCGCTGTTTCTATTTCGCTTCTACACCGCTCCGGCTACGTTCTCCCAAAGGCCTCGGACAGAAGTATGAGCGTGTGTGGCGCAGCGGCCCGTAGATGGCACTGTTGACTAATTCTACGTCCCGGTGCCTCCGCGTCGAGTCGAGAAGTAGGAGGGGAGAGAGGCTCGAATAACTCTTTAAACTCATCAAGTGGAGATGTGAAGATCGGGAGGGGGAAAAAAAAAAAACGAGGAAAAAAAAAGCGCTTTCATCTCTGCCGGAGTGTCATTTGCCAAATATAATCGTGTAACTTCTAATTAATTCAAAGTGCTCCAAAGAATCAAAAAAAAAAAAAAAAAAAAAAAAACGCACTCTCCGAAGCACAAAATGTTCTCCAGCTTCGGATATAACAGCTCATTATCAAAGAGCCGCTCTAAATGTTTGTTTTTAGATTTCAGCCATCAACAACTAACTTTAAGGTGTGAAAAAAAGGAATATAACATGGGTACGAATAGGAAAATGTTGAAAAACTGCGTGTAATTAGAAGATACTTTGATGAAAATACTATGGAATACAAAATGGAGTAATATCACGCTTTGTTTATGTGTTTGTGTATTTATTTAATTTAAATTTTTTGACAGAGACGGGTTTTTTTGTTTCTTTTTTTACCGTCAGAGCTATTGGAACTGTTAAAGACCAAGTTACAGGTCAGATCTGTGGAGAGGCGACCCCGCTCACAGTCAGAATTGCTGTTTTTTAAGGATTTCTGAGCTATAAAAACATCTGTAATTGAATAAATGTAAAGTAGAGCTGTTTAATGTCACACTGCGGAACATTCCAGACAGAGCAAAGACGTATCCGTGGAAACAAAGAGGTGACGGACCCTCCAACGAAAAAGATACAAGAAAAAATATACACCTTAAAATGTACAAACGCAAGTGTGGTCACCAGTGTGTTGAATCACAGACAAAAAAAATATAATCGTCCAATCAGATTTGTTCTTTTCAGTGACGCAAAGAGCTCATTGGTCACTCATCATTTACAAATAAAATGACATTTCTTTTCTCTCGCCTCTGATGAACAGAGTTTATCGCTTCGCTCATTGATTCTCGAGAAATCTGCCACGATTTTCTTTCTTTTTGTCACTTAATTTTTATTAACAATAACCAAACAAGTGCAGTCGGCAAAGAATACGACACACGAGGATGTACTAAAACACAACGGACTCCAGGAGCTCCAAAGAAGCAGAAAAAGTAAAAAATCGCACGAGGAAAAATTTAGTAAAAAAGGCCTTTATTTGAATGGCCAAAGCCAACATGTTTCGACCTTAACTGGTCTCATGCGATTTTTTTACTTTTTCTACTTCCATCCGTTATGTTTTAGTACATCCTCGTATATTGTATTGTTATTGTCTTAAAAACTTAATAAAAAATAAGTGACAAGAAAAACATGGCAGATTTTCTAAGAATCAATGAGCGAAGCTATAAACTCTGTTCATTCAAGGTGAGCGAAAAGAAAAGTCTGTAACACTTTATAATAACTACACCTTATTTAGCCTTAATAAAGCATGAACAAAGGCTTAATTAATAATGAATAAAGACTTAATTAATAATGATTCTTGCTTAGTAACTAAATTACTACCTTAATTAGCACTTGCACTTAATTTGCACTTAATAGTTACTCATAATTATTTCATACTTAATTACTCATGAACTAACCATTTGAGCATTTATTAATGATTAGTAAACTATGAGAGAATGATTTACTAATAATGCAATGAAATGATAATTCAGGCAGCTGTTATCTGTTAGTTAAAACTTTTTGAGAGCTTTTCTAAAGTGAAGACGAATTATCCTTTATTAAGCATTTGTTAAGAGTGAATCATTATTAATTAAATCGTTGTTCATTATTAATTACGTCTTTGTTCATGCTTTATTAAGGCTGAGTAAGGTGTAGTTATTATAAAGTGTTACCGAAATGTCATTTTATTTGTAAATGATGAGTGACCAATGAGCTCTTTTTGTTTCACATGCGTCACTGAAAAGAACAAATCTGATTGGACGATCGTGTTTGGTTTTGTCTTGAGATGCGACACACTTTTGACCACACTTGCATTTGTACATTTTAAGGGCATATTTTTTTCTTGTATCTTTTTCATTTGAGGGTCCGTCACCTGCTTGTTTCCACGGATACGTCTTTGCTCTGTCTGGAATGTTCCGCAGTGTGACATTAACCAGCTTTACTTTACATTTATTCAATTACAAATGTTTTTATAGCTCGGAAATCCTTAAAAAACAGACATTTTGACCGTGAGCGGGGTCGCCTCTCCACAGATCTGATCTATAACTTGGTGTTTAACAGTTCCAATAGCTCTGATGGTAAAAAAAAAAAAAAGAAACAAAAAAAAGGTCTTTGTCAAAAAATAAAATAAATACATAAACACATAAACAAAGCGTGATATTACTCCATTTATATTCCGTAGTATTTTCATCCAAGTATCTTCTAATTACACGCAGTATTTCGAGGATGTACTAAAACACAACGGACTCCAGGCGCTCCAAAGAAGTAGAAGAAGTAAAAAATCGCACAAGACCAGTTAAGGTCGAAACATGTTGGATTTGGCCATTCAAATAAAGGCCTTTTAACTACATTTTTCCTCGTGCAATTTTTTTAAACTTTTTCTACGTCTTTGGAGCGCCTGGAGTCTGTTGTGTTTTAGTTTTGTTCCTTTTTCCAAGAGCGCCCTCTACCTGCTCCCACTGATCAGAACACCTGCAGCAAACAACCACACTTTTGTTCTTTCCATACGAGGATGTACGAGAAAAATATATATCAGCTTATGGTTTTTTTTAACATTCAAAATCCTGTCAGTGCATTATTTATGGTCGTCTCAAAAGGCGGCTGTGTTCGGAAATAATCATAACAGCCTAATGAGAACTTGACAGAATGCTGTAGTTGCCTGAAAGAGATACTAAAATTCCATGACTTTTCCAAAACCTTCATTAAATTTACAAAATTCCATGACTTTTTCAGGATTTCCATGACCGCGGGAGCCTTGCAAACAGGTTTGATATTCTTGCGACTTACGACTGCTGATCGGGAGCTAGTCCTGAGGTATTAATTGGTTCTCGTTACCCCATGTACAGTATATTACACGAAGCACGACGCACGATTAAAGCCAAAAGTCGACCTGATCCCAAAACACGAGTCACGCATCGTCTCAAAAAGAGCCAAAAATCTCGCTAGGGCTGAGTATCATTCAGGAGATGCCGATACGATACATACCTCAACACAGTGAGCTTACAACTTGATATGATTCAATACGATATATTTCAATTCGATTCGATACGGTTCAATAAAAATAAAGGCTAAATCGTGGCTGTGACACTAAAAGTCTTTGTTAAACCACTTCTTGCGGATGACGACTTCCTTTGGGTTTTGTTGGTGATAGTAACTCTGACAAAATCTGGGAAAACTGAGAAAATGGCGCAGTTTTCTTGATCTAGACGTCACTGTATTCTTTCTTTTTTCCTTTTATAAACTTCCTAGTAATTTGTGCACCATAATTTGAAAAATGTAATTGTAGCGTTCCGTAATGTTCAGCAGATCAAAAAAGGCTGGGTATCATTAAGAAGTTGCCGATACAATACAAACCTCGACGCATGGGCCACGATACGATACAAATCTCGATACAGTGCACTTTCGATTCAATACGATATATTTCAAATCAATCTGATATGGTTCAATAAAAAATAAAAGGGTCCGGTCAAGTGGTAACGGAGGGAAACGGGCAGATTTTTTACATTCAAATGTCTCTTATTCAGAAACTAGAGGGACTATTGAAATAAGTAAAGTATCAGAATGTAGGAAAGAGTTACACTCCAACAGGGTCAAGTTAAACCTGTGATATTCTTTCAAGTTGTTTACAAAAAATTTAAAAACTCATGTCGGTAACGGAGGGAATGAAATATGCAGCACTTTTTGGACAATAAATACAAACAGTGATAACTCTTGGTTCTCACTTACATATCCTTAACAAACTGGTTTGAATATTTGCTTCATATAGTTTTCTACCATATGGTACAAGATTAGGTTGAAAAACCTCTTACTTTTTGAGTCATGAGATTTTTTATTAAGAAAGGTCATGGTAACGGAGGGAAAAGTAACAGAGGGAAAATTGTTCAAACAAGTAGAAGGTGCATGATTTTGCATCATTCGTCGCTTTTTTCTTCCAAATACTTTAATATTACTTCAAAATTAAAGGAAACTATTTCAATAAAATATGTCAGTCCTTCCAAGCAAATTTTTATCATTTTAAATACTTAAAAAAAATAAAATAAAAATCATGTACCTTCATCAACAGTTCAAAGATGGAATAACACAAGATATGATGAAATACATCCATTTATTTACATGATTTTTGGGTCTTTGAAATTTGGGAAATAATTTTTGTTCTATGTTTCATACATGGTCTGTTTAAAACGTATGGAACTTTAGAACCAAAAATAGTACAGAAAAAAGGTCAACAGTTTCATAAACTAGAGTACATATGTATCTGTTCAATACATTTTTATATCAGATGCATTAACTTGAATTTTTGGCCTTGTTGTTTACTTCTGCTTGACCGGGCCCATAAACAAGTTTCCTTCCTCTAAACAAGTAACAAAACTGTAGCTCTGTAACACAATAATTTAGTAAATAAACTATACCAAAAAAATATTCTTGGCGATATATCGATACAGCAGCCCACGATATCGATACTATTTCAGTATTTTTGTACGCACGGCTTAAGACGCACTATGTAATTTAACAAATAAAATCGCGACAAGTTGTGTTATAATCTCATTACATTTTCCCAGAGTTAAAAAGAATGGGCGCAACCTTTTTTTTTTTTGTTAAATAAATCCAAAATTAATCCAAAATGATGAGGCCTGATATGTAAACTGAAGTGCTCCGTTATTCTATTACCGAGTAAATCCGTCGTTCTCATGGACACAATCTTGACGTCCTTTCTCATAACCGAACTCTTTGACAATTCTAATTACACTTCTGTTTTGATTGCAATTTTTGGCTCTGGCGTTTATTACTGTTTCTTTTACTACAAGCGGCAGAATCCATGGCCAAGTTCAGAATCCGCTTCCACGCACGGCAATCCTACGGACATGATCGATTGCAGACGTCATTCGGGACAACTTCTACCTCGTTACACACTTTTCGCACACGTTTCTGCGAAGCTAACAACTTCCACATTTTGGATTTTCCTCTCCGAATCAAGCACGGGCAGTTTTACAAATAAAATAATTCCTACTTATCGGCCTGCATTTGGAATAAGTAAGCAATATTAATCCCAATCAATCGAAATTTGAATGGACGCAATTACCGAATCCGCGAAGGCTGTAATTTTTGAAGTACCATAATTTCCTCCACAAACAACGAAATCTCAAAGTCTTATTCTTCATAAAAACTGCTAATCCTGAAGTGTGATTCTTGTATTAGTTTGTCAGTTTAGATTATTCAGTTTTTCAGTTCGTCTAGATGGATTTAAAATATGAACTCTGAACCGAATCCCATTACTAAAACGCAAAAAAATCGCAAAACTAAACATCAGAAAAGTCAAGTAGATATTTTCCCCAAATTGTGTGTCATTTGTTCATTTGTTTATCAATATAAAACCAAAAATAAGAACATGAAAAAAACTATTTTCTTCAAAAACAGATAATGATTAGGGTTTTTTTTCAGTGTTTGATTGAACCAGGACTAAGCCAGGACTAAACCGTTTTCAGTTGTAATCTGGTCCCGGTCTCAGTCCCAGTCTCAATCACGGTCTGGTCCGGTTCTCAGTTCTGGTCTCAGTCCCGGTCTGAATCCTGGCCTCAGTCCCGGTCTCAGTCTCGGTCTCAGTCCTGGTCCTGTTCCCGACCTCAATCCCAGTCTCACTCCCGGTCTGGTTCCGGCCTCAGTCCCGGCCCTGTTCACGGTCTCAGAGCTGGTCTCAGTTCTGGTCTGGTCCCGGCCTCAATCCTGGTCTGGTCTCAGTCCCAGTCTCAGTCCTGTTCCCCTTCTCAGTCCCGGTCTCAGTTCTGGTCCGTTCCCAGTCTCAGTCCCGGTCTCAGTATCGGTCTCAGTCCTGGTCATGTTCCCGGTCTCAGTCCTGGTGTCAGTCCCAGTCTGACCTGGTCTCAAACCCAGTCTCAGTCCTGGTCCTGTTTTCGATCTCAGTCTTAGTCTCAGTTCTGGTCTGGTCTGGTCTCAGTCCCAGTCTCAGTCTTGGTCCTGGTCTGGTCCCGGACCTGTTTTAGTCCTGGTTCAGTCCAGCATCTCAGTTTAGTCACAGAAACGGAAAACGGTCGTTATCCGTTTTTTCCACTCTTCATTTAAACACAAAATCGAAAACTGAAAAAACAAATCATTATCTGTTTTTTTCATTTTGGTTTCGGAGACAAATAATGTTGCTTTTTCATTTTCTTATTTTTGGTTTTATATTGAAAAACAAACGATACTTGGATTATTCTCTAGTGCTTTCTGTTAAACCTTGTGGTCGGAGGTTTTGCGTGGGAACCCGGTGAGCGCGCGTCACCCGCTCAGACTGATGGAGGAGTCGGGTTAGGCGTGATTAGCCCGGCTCGCGGAGTGGTTAACCCCAGCGCAGAGGGCAGGGAGGAAGTGCTTGTTTATGGGCCCTGGCTGATGACGCTTATGGAGGTAAACACGGAGAGGACGAGGCGCAGGCGGCTGGGGGGGTCTCCTGGGAACCCGCTGCCCTGATCCGTGGCGCTCACACTGGGAAGGGGAGAGGAAAACGACGGGGGGGGGGCGGCCAATGGGAAGTGGTCGTCTCTGCGTAATTGCCCGGGTCTGGATCGGAGAGGGAATGTGGGGTGAGGAATCAAGGTCAGCAAGACTAGTTTTGCTGCTCGAAATTGACTCTTGTGAGGTTTAAAGCTGCATTGTGTAACTTTTCGGGTGCATGGAGATGATAAGATGTTTTTATTGCTCAAACAACATGCACAGCAACAGTTAGGGTTGTGCAAAAATATCAAAATATCAATATATCGTATCGTTTAATTGCTGATACAGTATTGACACTGTTGGGCAAGTTACTTTAAAACTGTAATGAGTTATTTATGACTCGTTACTGTCATTTCAAAGCAATTTGTTACATTAAAATATTACTCTATTTAAAATGTAAAACATTACACGACTATTGCAACACTTTAAGTTACTCTCAACAAAATAACTGTGCGAAGATGCTGAACTTTTGCATCATATATGGACGGAACCAGGACTAAACGAGGTCTAAACGAGGTCTAAACCAGGACTAAACTAGGACTAAACCAGAGCTGAACCAGGACTGAACCAGGTCTAAACCAGGACCAAACCAGGACTAATCTTGGACTAGAAATTAAAATCTAGGACTGCCCCTGAGAGAACACCGAGTCCGTGGAACAGGATGTCTGCAAAGCGTGATCAGACGTTGGCTGCGGTTCGCCCCGTGGAGTGCGGAGTTCTGCGTCGGTCCTTTTGCTCGTGGTCACCTGACGGTCTACACGGGCGCATCTCCGGCGTTTCATCGCCGCTGATATCGCAGTGATTTTAGCAAATTTGTGTGAAGAAAAACCCATCACTTCAATCCAGTTTAAAAAAGCTTTGTGACGTGCGTTACTGACATTTGTATCGTGTAAAATATTACATTTTTTTCCCTGTAATGCCACATTACTGTGTTACAACAAAAAGCCACACATTACAGTTATTCGTTACTTTTATAACACGTTACTCCTAACACTGAGTATCGATATCGTGGGCTGCTGTATCAATATATATCACCAAGAGTATTTTTTGGTGTATTTTACAAAATTTTTTGTTACAGTGCTACAGTTTTGTTGCTTGTTTAGGGAAGGAAACTCGTTTATGCGACATATTTGACATTTTCACTTTTTTGATGATTAAAATGTTTGTGTTTCATATGAACTTTTGTACAAGAAGTGGTTTAACAAAGACTTTTAGTATCACAGCCATGATTTAGTCTTTATTTTTTATTGAATCATATCGAATCTATTTGAAACATATCTCATTGAACTGAAGGTGCACTGTATCGAGATATCGTATCGTGGCCTGTGTATTGAGGTATTTATCGTATCAGTAGCTTCTAAATGATACCGAAAGGTCAGTGGGTAAGGACGTAACAATAACCGAAATATCGTGATATCGTATCATCAAAAGTCTCACAGTAATATCGTGGGTTGTCACAATATAACGAATTACAAGTTCCTTTGCTTAAATACATGGTTTTACAGTAGCAACGGCTTATGAACATCGGGAACTACATATCCCATGATTCATTTCAGTGCAGACAGCATGAAGAAATATGTTGTTTACTTGAATTCTAGGGATTATGACGGAAATAAATCACACCAAAATTTTGTCAAGGTATTATAAAATCAAAAAAGTGTAGTTACAATTATGTCAGCCTCTTCAAAATGTCGCAATAAATATCGTACCGTGACGCATATCGTGATAATATCATACCGAGAGAGTTGGATATTGTTACATCCGTATCAGCGGGCCATCCTTTGCACAGATCTGGCCCGTACCGTGGTCTGATGGCATCTGGTGATAATTGAGTTTAATACAATACTGTGAAACAATCCAAGCAAAGCAATTACGTCGTGGAGAGAAAAATGTAGGCAGACCCTCCACCCTTAAGCATCTCCAAAGCTCAAAATGCTCTGTTCCACCTTGTGATGTCATGAAGTGGTAGGTTCATTTAATTTTTATTCAAGTTAACAGCTCCTTTTTACCTTTTGCTCAATAGAGATAGGTAATTCCAGAGCTGAAATCATCGGAATGATTTTAGTGAAGATGTACGGAGTTTAAAAGCACAGTGGAGCACTTGCTGTATTACCATATGACATCACAAGGTGCAACAGAGTGTTTTCTGTTTGAGAGAAGAACTCAGGGTTTGTGCGTTAAACGTGTGTGAATGAAACAAAACGCAACTCCAGGTCTGTTTGTGATGAGGAAACAACATTATTAAACATTAAAGCTCAGAAGAGTCAATTTTGTGTAATGTAGGACTTTTAAAATTCACAATTTGATAAAACGACAGCTTTTTATTTTTATTTTTCAATAGAAATTATTACCTGAAATCGTAAATCCTCTTGGCGCACAACTGAAATTAACAAATATTTCTCAAATTTTAAAATGTTGTCCTAATTATATTACAATTTTCTTTTTTTTTCTGATTTAGTTTGAATGTGTAAAACAACAAAATCATCATTTGCTTTAAGACTTTTAAACCCCGCGGTGTTTTCATGCTGCAGGCCACAACAGCTCATATGACAGACAGGAGAGTCCGAGGGCTCACAGTGGCCTGAGGCGTCTGACCGGCCCCTGGTCCTCCGGAGGGGCCCCCGCGTGGACGTGTGAGGGCCCCTGACCCCGCCCCATCAAGCACCAAAGCACCAGAGTCCTCACATCAACACGTCTCTGCCAGGTTAGACAGGAGGAACAGACACGTTAACTCGTTTACACCGAGGCAAGTCAACTCACAAACAACACTTCTGTGAGCAAAGACGAAGTTAAAGTTTGATGTAATGAGGGTAAAGTAAAGAAGGTTTGGATGGTGCGGCTCTCAACACGTCTCAAAAGGCGGGAAAGAGAGAGAAATGCAGCTAATATCGATAATTTACAACTGTGAAGCTGAACAGAAAATGTTAAATTTAAGTATGCATGTTTACGTCGTTTTAAAAATTTGTGTTAGACCTTTAATTAAAACCAGTAGGCAATAGGGGTGTAACGATATTATCTAGCCCACAGGTGTCAAACTCAAATTCACAGAGGGCCAAAATTTAAAACTTGACGTCGTGGGCCAAACTCAATATTTTTTGAAAAATTTCTGCAAGATCTGTATATTTTGTCTTCTTTCGAGATATGTAATGTTAAACCTTTTCTAATTAAAATAATGTTTTTTCTTAAACATTGACCCAGAAGAAGCAAAATATAAAATAAGAACAAGATTTTAAATAAATAATGTTTCTACAGGCTGGCGGGCAGCTCTTATACATATTTGATATGATCTCGTGAGCCAAATATAATTATATCGCGGGCCAAATTTGGCTCTCGGGCCTGAGTTTGACATGTCTGTTCTAGCCAGTGAAGAAAGAAAGTAAACTACTGTGTGCAGAGGTAATTAATTATATGCGTAAATGCAGATCATTCACACCTCTCTTCACATCTCATTTACGTATCGATGCAGGTCCAGTAACATGTACAGCCACTATAGTCACTTTACTCTAGCTGTTTATGTGTGGGAGCTACAGCAGCTAAGGCTATGTTTACACTGAAATGAATCACTGTATCACCGTATCGGAAACGATTTGTGTCCAGATACATAATTTCTGTGTCTGCAAGTCTTCGATATCCACACAGCTTTGTGCATATTTGTTTACGTTTTACAAAAACTAAGCTTAAAACAACATGGCTAATTTGCATAAACAAAGCACTCAACAAAACAGCTCGCTCCTTGTGTCCTGAATCGACCAGCTTCTGTCAGATTAAAGGACATGACTCAGTGGAATATGTGTGTTCTTTCAGTGACAGAGGGGTTTTCTGCTGATGGTGAGTCTGTTCTGTGCAAGTAGTTTTAGCTCCGCTGTTTCTCGTTTGTCTCTGGTTTGTTTAAACTGTTTTCCGCAATAGCATCACATGACCGATGTCACAAACGCAGTGAATCAGGAAGGTAACAAGTCACAGTGACGTGGTCCAATAAGGACGCAACAAGAGCTCCTACGTCAGTGTATCAGCGTTTTCAGGGGTCCACACACAGTGCCAGATCAGATCTGTACTCAGGTGAATTTGTGGGATCAGATCACCAGATCGTTCCTTCTCTGGGGCTGTTTTCCATCGGATTAGTGTGAACGAACACTGCATCCACAACGAAAATGACTCGAATACGAACTAATGAAAAACAACCCAAAGTAGCTTCAAAACAGATACATCACTCACACAGGCACCTTCTCTAATACGCGTCCTTTCCTTTCTTACTCAAAACGATCGTCCATAAATATAATATAATCCAGCATGTTGACTGTAGCTGTGGGTGTAAACAAACGCATGTGAGTGTTGTGACTCTGGTGGTGCGTTCAGGGGCAGTACAGCGTCACAGACACAGACAACTTACTCCGCAGATAAATACTGATGCGGCGCCACATATCAGCACATTTGTCTGTATCTGTATTTGTATCTGTCTGTAAATTGGATTAAATGAACATAGAATAGAGAGTCTACGCTTTATAACGAGGTACAACATGCCCGCGTGGACTATCGGCCAATATCGGCAAGATTTAGGCCGATACGCCTCCGATATGTCAGTCGGGCCCCAGTTTTAACTTTCCATGGAGTCGTGACCTCTAGAAACCTCCTCGTTTACTGAATTTAGTCTGTGTGTAATGTTACTTTAAAAACACAACGGAGCTAAATGGATTACAATAAAATGTCATTCAGGTATTTAATGGAAATGTTTAATTGTACTGTAAATAAATAAATCATCTTTTCTGGAAGGCTAAATTCGCAGGATGGCTCCAGGTTAATCTGAGGATACAAGGTAGGGCTGAAACATTTGGGAAAAATATCAAATTTTCTGACAGGCATTGTGAGCTTTGTGATTTATGCTTTAATGATAGCACTGTGTTCAAAGATCAAAGAAGTGACAAAAAGACTCATAAGAATCGCGTTTCAGAACATGTTTGTACAGATCTAAACTACAGGGTTGGCAGTTTTTGTGAGGAATAAGACAGGAGATTCTGATGTTTGTGGAGGAAATTATGGTGCTTAAAAATGTCAGACTTTGCAATATGTCACTCGGTTTTGTCTTGAATGTTCTGCAGTATTGTAATACACAGAAGGACAGATCAAGCCAACCACTACGGATGTTCAAAAATATCAAAATTTCATGATAAAGGTCAGTGTTTCCCCGAGTTAAATTGGTTAGTCAGTGTGGTGACTGAGGGGGTGGAGGAGATACTGAGCCCACGAAGACAAAAGTCGGCTTGGAAGACCAGGGTGGGGGCGGAGATACCGTGAGGACCGGGGCGTGATGACTGTAGTTTTCCGAGGATTCATGTGGTTCGGAGGGACGTAAACTAAACTAACTATACAGTCGTCGCTCGCTATATCACGGTTCACCTTTCGCGGTCTCGCCGTTTGAACAGCAAATGATAAATTCAATTCTGTCAACTTGACAAACAATTATTTTGATCGAATAGGTTTCGCGGCTCATCCAAGCTGCTTCGTTAGTTGTGGTTAAACCTAAACTACTCTGAAACTACCACACCTACTTGTTTACAGTTTCTGTTTGTTCGCTCGGTCTATTTAACTGCAATAAGTGTGAACTGTGCCTGAGTCATTCAGGGTCCTTTCACACGTCTGAGTAAACAGGCTATCACTCTTCTGCCCGACAAAGGCAAAAGGGAGCAAGATCATGTTGGGTCAAAAATTTGTTCGTGTCATTTTGGGGTGACCTCCTTTATCATGTGAATAAATATCGTGAAAAATATTGAACTCAAAATTGACCTTTGACCCTTATTTGTCAGTTCCTGTACTCCGCTGCTCCTGCTCCTGCTGCCTTTGGCCTTTGCACCAGGACATGGGTTTTCAAAATGGCCACCCATCCAAGTCAATGGTCATGTTTCCAGATTCACCTTTAGCCTGGCGAGGTGCTTCCGGTGGCTGTGGTCCGACCAAGCATGTGCAGTAGTGCTTTTTTCTCCCATGGGCACACGCAAATGCACATGAGCGCATGCATGGAGTGTGGTCTTGTGTATCACATGATTGTTTTGACCAATCATACATGTCAAGCTCAGGTCCAGGGACCAAATTTGGCCCACGATATAATTATATTTGGTCTGCGAGATCAAATCAAATGTTTATTAGAGCTGAACGCTGGCTACAAATAGACTAAAGAAACATTATTTATTTAAAATTTTGTTATGATTTTATATTTTGCTTGTTCTGGATTCAAAGTTTAAACGTTTATTTAAATAAGAAAAGGTTTAACATTACATATCTCGAAAGAAGAGAAAACATGCAGATGTTGTTGAAAATTTTCAATAAATATTGAGTTTGGCCCACGACTTTGTCCCAGTTTTTAATTTTGGCCTCTGTGAGTTTGAGTTTGACACCCCTGCTCTGAACAATCAACAAAACTGTTGATTGTTGAATGCCAACAACCTAGTGCCTCCGTTCAATTTCATTTCTCTCCAGCGACTTGGTTAGGAATTGAAATACACTAGACGGTTTGCAAGAACCCCGGAAGTGTGAGTTCGGGCACCAGCCAATCAGCAAAGAACCAGACATTCTGTGTTGGCAACGATTCCCGAGATCGAGAATTTAAAGCCGGAACAAAGAGAATGTTTGGTGAATTTTATCAAGGGGAAAGACGTTATTGTCCTTCTTCCTACGGGATTTCAGAAAAGCTTAATATACCAGTTACCCTTGTTAGCAGCGCATTACACACATCACGACCAAACAGCAACGATTAGTTAAATAAAAGAAAGTACTTGCCTACCATTGTGCGAACGAATCCTAATACTGCGAGGTCAGACGGTTTCTACGAAGTGAAACCGGCTCATGAATCACGCAACAAAACTGTAGCCCTGTAACAACATAATTTAATAAAATATACCAAAAAATACTCTTAGTGATGTATCGAAATAGCAGTCCCCGATATCGCTACTGTATCATCACATTAAACGATACGATATATTGATATTTTTGCACACCCCTAACTGTGAGCCATGTATCATGTATCGTATCGAATCATGATGGACACTGTGATTCCCAGCCCCATCAACCACAACCCAGACTGATCTTGAAATCGAAATCACCAGTTACCATCTTCACCGTTCCATTTTAACTCACATTTTCGACAACATCCCAAAGTTAATTTTACCTGGACAACAGAAGTAACTGGAATTGGACCAGAGTTTTTTTTAGCGAATGGCTGTAGGCGATGAGGTCACCCCCCGCTCTGCAGCCCACCTCTGCGCTCTCATACATGTATAATTCTCCATCAAATGAATAGTTCCTGCTCCAAAAGTACCATTTGATGAAATATTAATTTGGTGATTAATTTGTGCATCTGATCTTCTGTCAGTGGGGATGAAAAAGCGAGCGGGTTTTTCCCTGTGAAGCGCCTTGTTCAAGGGCACCTTCCCCTAACTTTGGGACATTAAACTTTAAACAGGAGCTGATAGAGCGCTGACAAACCCACGCGTTCGCAAAGTCAAGTGTGAATCTGATCAATAAAACAGAGCCGTGTGCTTTATTCATGTTTGTCCTTCGCTAAATCTGCTCAAAACACTGCTAAAGCTGCATGGTGTAACTTTTCCAGAGGAGAGTCTATCAAACACTTTTCTCCATGGAGATCTTATTGTTTCATCTGGAATGTTTCACAGTGTGGCATTAAACCTTTCTATCTTCATGGAGACCGAGCCAAGACCAAGTTACAGGTCAGATCTGTGGAATGGTGACGCCGATCACAGTCAGAATGTTGTTTTTCTAAGTATTTTTGAGCTATAAAACCACCTGTAATTAAAAAATGTTTAAGTAGAGCTGTTTAATATCATACGATGGAACATTTCAGGCAGAGCAATGACGTATCCATAGAAACAAAACAAGCGACGGAGCCCTAACCAAAAAGTTACATAGGGCAGCTTTAAGGAGAATCAATCCCACATCAATGCACACTAAACGATGTGTGTTTTTGCTCTTGGGGGCTTTAAAGAAGACGTGTTGTGCTTGTGTCTGTTATAGTTTTGATCTATGACATGTGGATCATCATGTTATCATTTGACCATTTTAAATCACAATATTCATCCAAAACGACTTAATAAAAGTAACAAGAGCGCTGATTTCCACGTTAGAAAACTGCTACGCCCAATAGAAGCAAAAGCCGCCGTAAACATCATCACAACAAAGAGCCTGTTGACCTGCTCTGGACAGCTGCACATCACACCAGCAAGCAGCAGATTCTTTTTTATTTGGACCAAAATGACTATGTGACACTGCCGAATCCTACGTGTATCACCGATTAAGAAAATAAAATTGGAAAATGAAACTGTGGGTTAGTGGATTTGACCGCTCAACCAATGTTATGTTGAGATTGCTACTCCTCTTACTACTCCTACTACTCCTCCTGATATTACTACTGCTCCTACACCTACTACTCCTACTACTGCTGATGGGTGATAAATCAGTTCCAGTATCGGTATCGACTGAAGTGCGTAGGTTTGCACAGGGACGGTGGGGGCATGTCACAACCAATATTTGGGGAAGACAAAATAGTCCCTACCAACAGTTGCCATTTTACTTTAACAAACAAAAGTATAAATTTATTCCGATATTTTTCCAAACTCAATAGTCTTAATTGAACACATTTTAGTTCACATTTTGTTTATTAGATGTTCTGAGATGTGTTCAGTGAGTCATTAGTGGTGCCAGGAGCCTAAACTGGGGAAGCGGCAGGACAGGACCGCACCTGAAGATGTCGGCATGAGCAGGCGTGAGTGAAAAACTTTTCAAAAGGAACTTACTTGGCTTCATCTTCAATTAAACTTGCCTTATAATGAGTCGCCGCGGAAAAAGTGCACCTCCCAAGCGGAGCCCTACTTAGAGCCGGACTCTACTGACAATATTTCATGGAAAAATGTACGGACATGGCCTCAGAAATATCTCATCACCAACAAGCAAAGGGAAATCTGCTATAAACATCTACATCGCTGTTATTCACTAAAGAATCATCTTAGAAGGGCAATTTACACAAACTGAAAAATGAAACCAACTCTCACTTATTTTGGACCTGCCCAGACTCTGTGTGTTTTTGGAAAGAAGGAAAGAATTCATTAAAAATATGGGGGAGGGGGGATATCTATACAAATTTGTCCATATCTGTATCAGCCGACATCAATGTGTAATTCCAATATTCGATACCATTTTTTTTTTTATTGCCCCATTCTCTGAGGCCTTTTTGAACAAGCTGAGTCAAAATGGACATATTACAGATTATTTTATATCACAGTAAAATATATTTTGTTATTTAGTGGAAAGTTCATTAGCGATACATAAATAAAAGATCCACCACCAAATCAACAATAAAGTGTAGATGATATCCAGTGTTGGGAAGGTGACTTTTAAAATGTAATCCCCTACAGATTACAGATTACACACCCCAAAATGTAGTTTGTAACGTAATCCATTAAATTACTTAAAGTGAGTAACGTAATCTGATTACTTTGGATTACTTGATATTGTCATGCTTTTTTTAAACGACATGAATGTAGCAACCACATCCTGAAAATTCTTGTTTGTTGTCTTCAAATTGTCTGAGCCCAAGTCTCCATGAATAAGCAACTGTTTGCTGTAGAGAAACAAAGACCACGAGATCTGAATATAAGAGGTTTTGTCTGTTAAAAGACAGAAACAAGATCAGCCTTTCATGAACCAGATTAAAATATATTATTGATAGAGAAATTATTTTTTATATGAGATCACCTTAAATTATGTCAACCTACTGTTAGGTGTCATGTTGTTTAGACCTGGTTTAGTCCTGGTTTAGTCCTGATTTTAGACTTGGTTTAGACCAGGTCTAGACCAGGTCTTTAGTTCTGGTTTAGTCGTGGTTTAGTCCTAGTTTAAACCTGGTTCAGTCCTGCTTTAGTCCTGGTTTAGTCCTGGATTAGTCCTGGTTTAGTCCTGGTTTAGTCCTGGATTAGTCCTGGTTTAGTCCCGGTTTAGTCCTGGTTTAGTCCTGGTGTTAGTTCTGGTTTAGAGGCGCACAGGAGGAAGTGCGGTTTACGCGAGAAAACACGTTCCACACGCGGCGCACGAGACGTCGGTGTCCGCGCAGTAACTACGGAAGGAGACGTGGTCCGCGGGTTCTCAGGTTGATGACGATGATGAAGGTGTGTGTTTGTGTTGTGTGTGTGTGTGTGTGTGTGTGTGTTTGTGTGTGTGTGTGTGTTTGTGTGTGTTTGTGTGTTTGTCCCCTCATGTCACAGGTCACTATAGGACAGTAGTGCAGATATTATGAGTCTATGCAGGTTGTTTTCACCAGTGCCAGTAGCTCCTGTTTCACATTTAAGTTGTAGGCGATTTTATATGTGTTTTTTTTTTTTAATATATATCTCACATCGGGAGAAGAATTTCCAAGACACAAATGCGTTTTTACCAATGCACTGCTGCTTCCACTGTGTGACTGACACCGCCAACTTTAACATGACGTTTACATCGCTCTTACTGTCACGTTCTGTTTGGGTTTCCGGCAATGAGTGAAATTACCGAAATAAAAAAATAAATAAATGGGATGTAGCACAAAATGTGAAAACAGGAAAATAACGCCTTGTAATCCACTTATTTCAGCAAAGTAACTGTAATCCAATTACCACTCATTGAAACAGTAACTGTAACGGAATACAGTTACTCACAATTTGTACTCTGATTACGTAACGGCGGTACATGTAATCCGTTACTCCCCAACACTGATGATATCCTACACCCGCGCTTTCTTACCTGGACCAGTCGGAGCAGTTCATACAGGTCCTCCACCTCGTCCCCTGGGGTGTGGCTGTAGTCGCGGCCGGTGTCCAGGCTGGAGCCCTGGATGGTGCGGCGGTACAGAGGCAGGTCCATGGCCTCTGCGTACAGCTCTATGGCCTGATGTCCCACCGTCTGGTACATGTAACTGTCCAACTCGTCTGGAACAACAACAACAGGTAAAAGTGTCAGTGAAGACTTCAGTGCACAAAAGGAAGTGAAGTTGGGGTTGGGTAAGTTAAGTGGGAGTGAACGATTTAGAATATATTTATAAGAAATAGTGATAGTTGCATCAAATAACTATTATTATTATTCTATGGTAATGAAAATATGTAACTTTTTGATCAAAAGACTAAAATAAAAGCAACAAACACACCCATAATGAACATTTTGTAAACTTGCATTTTTTCTGTCAACGGACTTGCATCTCCACAAACCTGACTCTAATGACCAGGGTTGCATCGATACAATACTGATATCGGATATCTGTGCACCAGTAGTGAACATTTTGATGGATCGGTTCATATTTTCAAGTGTAAACAGGTGTAAGCCAATGTTTTCAAGATGTAATACTAAACTTTAATTTTTTAAGCTGTTCTGCAGTATTCAGGCTGGCGACACCTAGTGCCTCCGTTCAATTTTATTTCTCTCCAGCGAGTAGGTCAGGAATCAGAATACACTAGACCAGATATGTCCAAACTATGGTCCGTGGGCCAAATGAGGCCCTGAGACAAATTTTTCTTGGTGCTCAGGCGTCCAGGTGAATTGGCCCAAATTACCTTGCATTATTTAAATATTTACTTTTTGAAAATCTACCTTGATGAAGTTCATATTTAATATTTAGTGTGTGGTTTTAAGGATCTTAGCATGAATAAAAGGTAATTCTAACGTGTTAAACATGCACATATTTCATTTATTCTCTGTATTCAGCACCAGTCTATGGCCCTCGATCAGCTTCGTCTGTGTTTAGATGTGGTCCTTTATGAAAAATGTTTGGATACCCCTGCATTAGGACGGTTTGCAAAAACCTTGGAAGTTGTAGACCGCGCAACGATTCCTGAGATGGAGGATTTAAAGCCGGAACAAAGAGAATGTTCGGTGAATTTTATCAAGGGGAAAGACGTTATTCTTCCTGCGGGACTTGGCGCATTACATACGTCACGACCAAACAGCAGCGACTGGTTAAATGAAAAAAGTACCCGCCTACCGTCAAGCGAACGAATCCTAATGCTAGAATCCTAGTGCTGTTTCCACGAAGTGAAACCGGCTGATGAATCAGGCTCGTTCTGCAGTTACTTTAAATGAAAAATAACTGTTACAAAACACATTGGACCAATTTTACCATACACCATTTGTGTTTAAATGAAATAAATACTGTTTTCAGTCTCTGCACTGGTGTCAGCAGATGCTTAAAACTATAGTATCGGAACAAAAAAAGCTGGATCGGTGCTTCCCTACTTATGACATAAAACTATCTGTCTCCATGGAGAATGTTTCGATGTATTAAACACCATAGGACATCTGTGGAAAGGCCACTCAGATCACTAAAAGAATCCATGTTTTAACAATTTTACAAATGTAACTGAACTACAACAGCAAAAACTAATAAAATCTTCAAGGAGACAAGAAGGTGGTGGACTTAAGGTTGTGTTTTTGCTTTATTTGTCAGTAATCGCGCTCGTCCTGCTGTGAGACTGGGCACTCTAAATAAAGCTGGCTAATTCAAACTTGATAAATCTTCTCAATAAAACTATAAGCAGACTATTTTATTTAAACTTTCTGAAACTTTTTGTAAAAAGTGGGGCACCTAAAATAACCCGGATTCCCAAATTGTCCACCGATGAGCCGCCTAATTATACAACATGAATATGATGTAATATTAACCCGAAATATGCAAAGAAATTTCCAAAATGAGCCTATACATAGATTATCACGACCGCACTGAAACTACAATCGCCTCGCAAATAAACAATATTTATCAAACCTTCATCAGTAAATAATAACAGGCCTAATTTGATCTATTATTCCCCCCGAAGGAATGCGAATTGTGTTCTACCCAAATCTGTCAAAATGAAGGGGAGAAGGGAGAAGGCGCTACATGGAGCCGAGCGAGCGTTCCATATTTCACAAAGAAGGGACGCGGGTGATTCATTGGGCCGGCGCTGCTGCAGAACAATGAAAAGCGAACACATGTGCAGGTACTCGACGGTGAGGGGAGCGGTCAGGAAAGTCCAGAAGTGCTGATGTTAGAGGAGGAGGGGGGGCGTACCTGGTGACCTACATGTGAACACAACTTTTACTCCAAGTTTCAAACACACATCAGGACTTTGTGTGGACTTGTAATTGTAAGATAAGACATAAATTTGTTTATTTTGGTCACAGGTAAAATGTGAAAATGATTCCAGAAACAGCAATGCAGAGATTAAACCATCGCAGGCTGAAGTTTAGACTTATTGCTGTTTTCATTTGGTTCATTTTGTTCAAGGATTGGTCTAGACCAGAGGTGCTCACACTTTTTCAGCCTGCGAGCTACTTACAAAATGACCAAGTCAAAATGATCTACCAAATACAAAGCCAAGCAAACTGCACTGAAACACTCTGTGCCCCTTTTTTGGACCCTCACCCACAGTTTGAGAACCTCTTCTTTAAGAGAACTTCCTCTGGCACTTTACACAAAACTGTGAAAAAAGTGAAGGAAGATTTTTAAACCTGTTTTTTAAAGTTCCAAACTGGAGTTTACATTCTTTTCTGGTTTTGCAGTGATATTTACCAGCCTCTGCACGTTTACCAAACCAAACGCACATCGTGACAAACACAGATGCATTTGTCACTTTTGTTAGACAAACTTCAGCCAAATGTGGCAGTAGGTCTGTTCTGTAGATCCGCTCTATGCTGTAGACCTGCTTTGTGCCAACACTGTAACACAAATTTAGACTGGTTTTTGCTTCACGTTTGGTCTTGCTCTTCTAATCAGCCGCACTGTGGGAGGGGCTTGTGTTCGCTGTACGCAGGAAGGAGCGAGAGCGTGAAAAGGCGAGGGGCGGCGTGCTGACGTGAGGCAGATGGACAGGTAGGATGTTTAGGAAGTTGAACCTGCCCTGTGATGCACGCTGGTACACGAGGGCACACGCTGTCGCAGACGAGCCGTGCATAGGGAGCGTGTGTGTTTGTGATGCGCCGTAGAGTCTCCGCGGGTTTCAAATGAGCGCACAGGCTGCACTGAGACGCCCCACACGCTCCTGCACCCGCTACAAGTTTATTACCAACAGCAGCGGACGTAATGAAATATGATCGCACTTGTTGAGTGTCAGACCTTAAGTGAGAGACAAGACCGAGTCCAAAAGCGAGTCCAAGACAAGACACGGCGATCTACCCACACGACCTTGGCGATTTGACTTGTAGATCGAGATCGACGTATTGAGCTCCCCTGTTCTAGTCAGTGTTTCACAGAACGTCACAAAACCAGAAGACATTTGGAAACATGCGGAACTTCCTTTGGGCTCTGTTGAGGATAATAACTATGACAAAATCTGGGAAAACTGAGAAAATGGCCCGGTTTTCTTCACCTAGACGTCACTGTATTCTTTCTTTTTTCCTTTTATAAATTTCCTAGTAATATGTGTGTTTTAATTCGTCTTAACTTAACTTTAAAATAAAACAAAGATGTCATTTTAGCGTTCCATAATGTTCGGCAGATTAACTAACGCTGGGTATCATTAAGAAGTTGCCAATACGATACATACCTCGATACAGTGCACTTTCGAGTCAATACGATATATTTCAAATTGATTCGATTCGATTCAATAAAAAATAAAGGCTAAATCGTGGGTGTGATACTAAAAGTCTTTGTTAAACCACTTCTTGCGCAAAATTCATATGAAACACGAAACATTTTAACCATCAAAACAGTGAAAATGTCAAATGTGTCGCATAAATGAGTTTCCTTCCTCTAAACAAGCAACAAAACTGTAGCTCTGTAACAAAATAATTTTGTAAAATATACCAAAAAATACTCTTGGCAATATACTGATACAGCAGCCCATGATATTGATACTGTATCAGCACATTAAACTATTCCATATATCGATATTTTGATATTTTTTTTACACCCCTAAGATCAATGTTTTATCACATGTCCAGTGTACATCAGAGGTCGTAATCTGCATGTTTCCACTGTCTTCTAGTAAGCGAGACTAGTGCTTATTGACATCCAAAAGACTTTAAAGTAGCATTTAATAATAAATATACTACATACATTGAATTGAAATATTTGCAGATTTTATGGTTTATATTTTAGATTCAATTTGACTTTAATGGTCCAATGAACTCTGGCAACTGGGTTTGGGCTAAAATAGATATATTTTTACTAACTGATCTTCAATTTGTTAGTTCAATTTGTAAGTTACCATTAGACTATTATGATTATTTCTGACGTCTGCGCCTTTTGGTTAAAAGCGACAACAATAAATGCACTGACAGTATTTTGAATGTTAAAAAACGATAAAACCAAACCATAAGGTGAGTGGAAAAAGGTAACATTTCATATTTAGCCCTAAAAGTCTGCTCAATTCTACGTGTTTTTTTGTTTGTTTGTTTGTTTTTTGATTATCATGATTATTTGTAGATGTTGTTTATTTTTCATTGTTGGTGCGAATGTGGTGCATGTACCTCCTGTTTTCTGTAGGGAGAAAATAAAAATGCATTTATAGACTGTCACTGAGGAAGAATAGTTGCTGTTTTTCAGTAGCTAATTGGGATCTAAATAAAAACAAACATGTGGGGTGCTGTAAAGTCATGAACAATCCACTTTAGGTCATGAAAAGTTAAAGTTTTGAAATTCTGTTAGTGAAAAAGAGTGGGAAACCTGACTAATAAACAATTTATCTTTGTGTGAATGAAACAAACACAACTCCAGGTCTGTTTTTGATGAGAAAACAACATCATAACACGACTTAAAGCTCATTCAGTTACCTCAGTCTAAATATTTGTTTTATTTCGGTTCGCTGGCTCGATATGTGACACGTTCTGACCACGATCGCCGTTACCTTGTATAGTAACTCGCACATCACCTGCACGTGAACAGGTGTGAACTGTCCTCATTCCATTCACGTAGCGCCATGTTCTTTAAAGTTTCGGTCCTAGTTCCCGGTCCTCACCTGTGTTTTGGGGGCGCAGGTTGGCCAGAGCCACCAGCTGATGTCCGGCCTCCGCGCACTGCATCATGTTGTAGCAGCTGTCCTTGCCCCCACTGGAACACGGCACAGAGGGAGAGCGCCGGGTCACACAGGTACATTTACATAACACATACTCACACATGCATTATGAGGCTGTACTCCTACTACTTTACACTCACCATCTGCAAATAATTCTTCACAAGGGAAAAAGTTGCATGCTTCCTTATTATGAAAATGTATAAGTAAACAAATATGTGGCCTGTGCTTTATTCATGCCCGTAGGTAAATTTGTTTTGCAGATTTGAGAGGCTGGTCCCACATTTCTCACTTCATTCATCCACAATAAACACAATAAACACTAGGACTAGGGCTGGGCATCATTAAGAAGTTCCCGATACGAGGTAAGATCAACATTTTTCCAAGAAGAATTTATCCACAACTATCAAGGTCAGAAAGACGAAAACTTAAAGGCGAAACGTAGTGAACTACTGAGCAAAACTAACCTTATGGTCATGAATAAAACATAAGTAACTTGTTCACTCAGACTGATTCTACAATTAAAATTAAACTTTTTACTTTTTACTAGAGTGACCAGATTAACTATTTACCCGGGACAGTCCCAGTTTTGAGTTTTGTGGCCCCTGTCCCAGCAGATTTATCCAAAACCAGTGATTTGTCCCAGTTTTATACAAGAAATGTCCCTATTTTTGACCAATTTTATCCCTGCCAACAGTAAAGCGAGGCCTAAATTGACATTCGTTTAGGTAAAATACAGAAAAGCTGCTTAAAAGTGACCAAAACCTAAAGAAAATGTGATTATACTGACTCAGATGTTTGTCATGAATGGTCTTATTTTGGTCACAGGTAAAATTTGAAAATGATTCCAGAAACAGTAACGCTTTACAAGAAGAGATTAAACCATCGCAGGCTGAGGTTTAAGGCTTATTACTGTTTTCGTTTGGTTCATTTGGTCTATTCAGTGTCTCACAGAAGTAACAAAACCGGAAGACGTCTGGAAACATGCGGATGACGACTTCCTTTGGGCTTTGGACAAAATCTGAAAACTGAGAAAAAGGCCTTGTTTTCTTCATCTAGATGTCATTGTATTCTTTATTTTTTCCTTTTATAAACTGCCTATTGTTTTTTGTATTATAATTTGTCTTAACTACTTTAAAATAAAATTTAAAAAATGTCATTGTAGCGTTCCGTAATATTCGGCAGATCAATTAGGGCTGGGTATCGTTCAGAAGTTGCCAATTTAATGTTATGGTCATGACTAAAATGTAAGTAACTTTTTACTTTTTACTAGAGTGACCAGATGAACTATTTACCCGGGACAGTCCCAGTTTTGAGTTTTGTGGCCTCTGTCCCTGAAGATTTATCCAAAATTTGTGATTTGTCCCAGTTTTACACAAGAAATGTCCCTATTTTTGACCAATTTGATACCTGCCAACAGAAAAAGAAGCATAAATTGACATTTGTTTCGATAAAATACAGAAAAGTTGCTTAAAAATGACCAAAACATAAAGAAAATATGACTATACTGACTCATATGTTAGTCATGAATGGTCTCTGTATAACAATTTTCCTTAATTACGAACTCGTTTCTCAATTTTATTATTACCAACCACCAAAAAAAACAGGGATGTCACAGTTTTTTATTTTGAAATCCTGGTCACTCTACTTTTTACGCTCATTTAATTTAGGGTGACGGGTTCATTGACGGGTCATTTAATTTAGGGTGTAGTGGTTTGCAATAATAAAATGCTGAAATGTGAGTGTAATTAAAGAAAACTGTTCTGCGGAAACCATTCATGACTGACATGTGAGTCAATATTGTCACATTTTCTTTGTGTTTTGGTCATTTTTAAGCAGCTATTCTGTAATTTTACCAAAACAAATGACAGTTAATGCTTCTCTTTACTGTTGATGGGTGTCAAATTAGTTAAAAATAGGGACACCAGGGATATTTCTTGTATAAAACTGGGATAAATAAATTGTTTTGGATAAATCTGCTGGGACAGGGGGCTCAAAACTCAAAACTGGGACTGTCCTGGGTAAATTGGGACATCTGGTCACCCTAGTAAAAACTTTAATTTTAATTGTAGAATCAGTCTGAGTGAACAAGTTACTTATGTTTTACTCATGACCATAACGTTAAATCGGCAACTTCTGAACGATACCCAGCCCTAGTTGATCTGCCGAACATTACGGAACGCTACAATGACATCTTTTTTATATGTTAAAGTAGTTAAGACAAATTAGAATACACAAAACAATAGGCAATTTATAAAAGGAAAAAATAAAGAATACGATGACGTCTAGATGAAGAAAACCAAGCCATTTTCTCAGTTTTCAGATTTTGTCAGAGTTACTATCGCCGACAGAGCCCAAAGGAAGTCGTCATCCGCATGTTTCTAGACGTTTTCCGGTTTAGTGACGTTCTGTGAGACACTGAATAGACCAATCCTTAAACCAAACGAAAACAGTAATAAGCCATAAACCTCAGCCTACAATTCATTTTCAAATTTTACCTGTGACCAAAATAAGACGATTCATTAGAAACATCTGAGTCAGTATAGTCACATTTTTTTAGGGTTTTGGTCATTTTTAAACCGCTTTTCTGTATTTTACTTAAACAAATGACAATTTATGCATCTTCCTACTGCTGGTAGGGATCAAATTGGTCAAAAATAGGGACATTTCTTGTATAAAACTGGGACAAATCAGTAGTTTTGGATAAATCTGCTGGGACAGGGGCCACAAAACTCAAAACTGGGACTGTCCTGGGTAAATTGGGATTTGGGTAATTTTACCTAAACAAATGACAATTAATGCTTCTCTTTACTGTTGGTGGGTGTCAAATTAGTTAAAAATAGGGACACCAGGGATATTTCTTGTATAAAACTGGGATAAATAAATGGTTTTGGATAAATCTGCTGGGACAGGGGGCTCAAAACTGGGACTGTCTCGGGTAAACAGGGACGTCTGGTCAATTTAATTTAATTTAATAGTAAACCACGCTATTAGATGAACTATTTTCTAACTGTTATTGCCAAAGAGAAGGAGATGTCCACGTTATTTTCCACAGATCAAACTCCAGATCACTTTTTTTGCTCACGCTGCTCCAAAACTCCTCACTAAAGTTACGCTAAGACAAAGTTAGCGTTTTTAAACATTTAACTTTTACCTTATGAGCGCGACCACCCTCATCCTGCCGCTGTCCCCTCCGCAAAAAAAGCACAAATAAATAAAAGTGATCAGTAAGCGGGACAGTTCATTCAGCAGAGACAGAACTGTCAGACCGCTCTGTGTGTACACAAAACCAACACGTGAAAAACTACACTTCCGGGTTACACAGGACCCTCCGGAAACGTAGGTGTCCGCGTATCTGCCTGAGTGAAATACAGTTAGTGAGTTATGAGCAGTGTTGGGAAGGTGACTTTTAAAATGTATTCCCCTACAGATTACAGATTACATACCACAGAATGTAGTTTGTAACGTAATCCATTAAATTACTTAAAGTGAGTAACGTAATCTGAATACTTTGGATTACTTGATTTGCTGTAGAGAAGCAAAGACGAGGAAATCGTAACATAAGATGTTTTGTCTGATAAAAGAAAATAAAAAAGCCGAGTCTTTACTTAACCAAATTAAAAATATTATTGATAGAAGAGGAGGAGACATGGTCCACACGGCCTGGTTTAGTCCTGTTAAATCCTGTTTGAGACATAGTTTAGACCTGGTTTTAGTCCTGGTTTAGTCCTGGTTTAGACCTGGTTTAGAACTGGTTTAGACCTGGTTTAAAACTGATTTAGACCTGGTTTAGTCTTGGTTTAGACCCAGTTTAGACCTGGTTTTAGTCCTGGTTTTAGTCCTAGATTAGTCTTGGTTTAGACCTAGTTTAAAACTGGTTTAGACCTGGTTTAGTCTTGGTTTAGACCCAGTTTAGACCTGGTTTTAGTCCTGGTTTAGACCTGTTTTAGACCTGGTTTAGACCTGGTTTAGACCTAGTTTAAACCTGGTTTGGACCTGGTTTAGTGTCCGGCAATGAGTGGAATTACTGGAAAAAAAAAAAAAAGGGATATAGCCCGAAATGTGAAAACAGGAAAATACCTCTGTGTAATCCACTTATTTCAGCAAAGTAACTGTAATCCAATTACCACTCATTAAAACAGTAACTGTAACTGAATACAGTTATTCATAATTTGTACTCTGATTACGTAACTCCGGTACATGTAATCTGTTACTCCCTAACACTGGTTATGAGTTAGTTTAATGTGAAATTTTTGTAACAGTCTATTATGTACATGATTAAGTACATGACTGAAGAAAATAAACTACTACTAAAAGATGACTACAACACTGTCAGTCAGAACAAACATTTAAAAAAGTTATAATAAAAAATTAAAATTACTGTGTGCTGCTGAGACTGATGGCATGGCAAGTTATTGTTTTAAGATTTATTTGTTATTTATTTGATTGATATTTACGCTCTCTCTCTCTCTCTCATAACAGAACACATGAAAAATACACTGTTACTTATATAATTCTCACAAGTTTAATGATTTGTAGGCTATATAGGCTATGTCTTCAATAAGAAATAAGAAAAGAAATAAATATCTTGTTCAGATAAATTCAAATGTAGTTTTAAAAGAAATCAAAAATATTCACCAAATGCATTGTTTTAATTATTGCTGGTAATAGCTCTGTAGCAGGGGTGGGCAATTATTCTTTTTTCTATGGGGACACATGAGAAACAGAAAATATTGTGAATGACTGGGCCAAAAACCTTAACTAAATTCTGCAAAATATTCAATGTATTTCTTTAAAAAAAAAAAAAAAAAAAGCAGTAAATATCATTGTTTTGATGAGCTGGTAAGACTGGAAAGAGTTTATGTTATGACTAAGTAATGAAAAAGTGAAGTTGACTTACAAAATTGTCATTAAAAAACACCTCTAAAATAAAAGCAATGCAGCTTTACACCATGCATTAGGTAAAAAGATAAAATATGTTTATTTTGTAATTCCAAATGAGCTTATACGGGCCAATCAGAGTCAACCAAAGCTCCGTCTGTGGACCGCGAGCAGCACAAAGCCCAGGTCTGACCTACAGCCTAATATTAAGATAAAAAAATCTAACTGTATGACCATGGAAATGCAAAATTTAAAGCCATTTCAGAACATTCTAAATAGAGACAGATCATTTTTATGCCATAATGTGACATATTATAGCCAAAGGAACAACATTTACATGGAAACAAGCTGGACGAGACCAAATACGAGTCAGGTTTGTGGAGATACCAGCCCCTGCTCACAGTATGGATGCATGTTTTCCAGTGTTTTTCAGTGCAATAAAACCATTTTTTTTTTAAAACAAATAATTGAATGACAAATAAATGAAATGACAAATGATTTTGTTGTGTGTGTGTGTGTATTTTTTTGGTTAAAAACTTACATACTGAGGCTTAAAATTGAGCTTTAATTATAAATGGAAATGTCAAAAATATTATTGTTAATTTTAATCATTTTCAATGTGCTTATTTTTGGTAATATAATGGATCTAATATTATGGTGAAAAAGAATTACACAATTGTGATTTATTTACTTATGTTTATATATGAAATAAATATAAATAAATACATAAATAACAAAACAAAAAAAAAAGTGCATTATTGAAAATTAATAAGAATATGTTTTGTACTTCTATAAAAATGTGTTAACAAAAAACAAAAATATGATAATAATAACTTAAACTCTGCAGTAGCTGGAGCATTGCAATAGAAGCGGTTCTCATTGCCTAAGCGCTTGATCCTAAACCCAGTGTACAGCGCAGTGGTGTGGCGGCTCCCTGGAGAGGGGCCGGTCCATCCTGTTTCTCTCCCCCGGTTAGCAGCTCTCCTCTGGGGCATACAGTGCGGCTCTCTCCTCCTCTGCGCGGCTCTTTGATGCTCTCTTTTGCTGTGTTGTTGTTCCAGAGCGGGCTAAGTGCGCTGCTTTGGTGTGCCTGGCTCACCTCCTGGCCCCGAGCAGCCTGTGGGCAACACATCCTGAGTCAGAGTACAAAACTGTATGAGACATCTCTGCAGCGCGCCGCTTTCAACCCCGAGCCTTTGTTTGGAGATTCACACAGTACGGCGAGAGAAACAAGATCCAGAGGAGTTTGATAGTGGAAAGTAAAGCAAAGTAAAGCAAAGTGCAAAGTAAATACGCCTAAAATGGTTCTGCTGCTGCAATAACACAAACACACTCAGAATAATGCGGAAAACCGGAATAAAAACTGTGTAAGGAAGTGGATTAAGGGTTCAGCTCCAGTCAAATGAAGCTCATCGAGGTCACAGTTAAAGGGATGAATTTAGAAAGAGTTCAAGGGATGTTGAAGGTAATGCCCCTTATTGTGTCGCGGTCAACTGTAATAAAATCTGAAGTTGAACCCAAGATGGCGTCGTATTGTTTTCAGTGGCCTGTGCTCATTGGAACATGGGCCCAAAAATAATTTTATCTTCCGCATTTACTTCTTCAATACAGGCGAGTGCATCACACCTGTGTGACGTCTATAACGTGCACAGTGTTGAGCATTTGGACCAATCAAAGCGAGAGTTTATGTTGTGAAAATAGAAAAGAATCCTACAAAATCTGACCTTTGTGAAATTTGTCGATGCCTTGTCAACCGAACATGGGCAGTTTGAATTCCTAAAATGCATCGTGATCTATGGGAGAATTCTTTCTGGGCCCAAACTCCCAGCAGCTGCAGTACCTTGAGTGGCCACTAGTCGGTCTGGATGTTTTTAATTCTGACTTTGATGGTGATGTCTTTGTCTATTCTATGATTTGGCCAGCTGCAAAGTTTTTAAAATTGGTATGTAAAGTTATAAAGTTGTTATGTGATGTTTTTAAAGTTGAAAATTGTAAAGTTGTTATGTAAAGTTATTATGTAAAGTTTGAGTTGTAAAGTTGTTTTGTAATGTAAAATTGTATGTACATTTTTTTAAGTTGTAAAAATGTGAAGTTGTTATGTAAAGTTTTTAAAGTTGTAAAATTGTAAAGTTGCTATGTAAATCTGGTATGTTATGGTGGCTGAAGAACCCGATGGCACAGATTGGCAGCTAATTTTACATTTTAAAGTTTTTTAAAGTTGTAAAGTTGTAAATCTATTGTAAAGTTTGTTTTGTAAATGTTTGTAAAGTTGTGTAAAATGTAAAGTTGATATGTAAAGTGGTAAAATTGTAAAGTTGCTATGTAAATCTGGTATGTTATGGTGGCTGAAGAACCCGATGGCACAGATTGGCAGCTAATTTTACATTACATATTTATTTGAATTGTTAGATTTAAGATTTTTTTTTTAAAAAATTTATTTATGATTATTATATTTTAAAAGTAGTGTAATATGGACCCTGCCAATCTCTACTGAGCTACAACTCCAGCTCTGTTTTTGAGAAGGAAACAACATTATAACATAACTTAAATCTCACAAGAGTCAATTTTGCATAATGTAGAATCATTAATGCTGCTTTGTTGTTTATCATTACTCGCTAAAACAAATGTACTCCGGACAGTTACAAATAAACGTCCACTTGTCTAGAGCGGCCGTTTCAGATTGATATTAAAGCCATCACTTTTATCAGTCTCACATTCCCCATGTTAGTGATAAACATCTGACTCAGCCTGCTACACTTCATATCTCCTTGCACTTTGCTTTATGTCCCTCTCTGCTTCCCTTACCCTGACCATCCCCAACCTCATCCCCGGTGTAACGCGCGACGATGCAAATGTCACCAGTTAGAAACCTTTAATTTACGCCATTTATTACCCCGCGCAAATAAAGAGCTGCACGCGCACTACCTGCTCCATCCGCCGTTGCTTTCTGCTGACGTCAAAGCGCCGTTTTATGTCCATATCGCCGCGGTGACGGGGACGGAGGCGCGTCGTGATGGATGGCCGGGCGCGAGACGTGAATATGAGACGCGTAAATAAGCTGGCGAGCGGGCGGGATCGGCGCGGCACCCTTGGCCTTTTGTTTAGCGCGCGCGGCTGGTGATTTACGCGCGCCAGCTAAACTCATTTTGGTGGACGCAAGGACGGGAAAAGTTTAGCGGTAATGAGAAACTACGGCTTCAAATCACGCCGCGAGAGATTGCGTGTCAGCAGGAGAGGGATAGGAGCAAGGTTGAACAACAAGCGGATGGAATACAAATACACAAAGATGCTCCCGTGAAAAGAAGGATGCAAGGGAGTCGACGGTGGTGTCAGTATCAGATACAGTAACAGAGGTGCAGTAAGTTAAAGCTACAGTAAAGAATAAAGAGTCCACTACCTGCATGATTATATCTAGATGTTAATGTTTTTCTCCTGAATATTCTACTACAGGATGGAGCTATGTCCATGGAGACAATCAGGCCACACGACAAGGCCAAGTTACAGGTCAGGTCTGTGGAGATGAGCTTCCGTTTATACACTGAAAAATCTAATAAATAAACCTTACTTGAAAAAAATCGAGGAAACCGATTGCCTTGAAAAATCTGACTAAAGTGGACTGTGAATCTAAAGCTGAACTTACAAGTAATTCCTCATTGTAATGTACAGTAAATTCCTCTTTTATCTAACTAGTAGGGGTGTGTAAAAATATCATGTGATGATACAGAATCGATATTGTGGGCTGCTGTATCGATATATCACCAAGAGTATTTTTTGGTGTAATTTACTCAATTATTTTGTTACAGTGCTACAGTTTTGTTGCTTGTTTAGTGGAAGGAAACTCGTTTATGTGAGACATTTGACATTTTCAAACACATTTGATGATTTAAATGTGTTTGTTTTATATGAACTTTGCACAAGAAGTGGTTTAACAAGGACTTTTAGTATCACAGCCATGATTTAGTCTTTATTTTTTTATTGAACTGTCTTGAATCAATTTGAAATATATCATATCGAATTGAAAGATGTGTATTGTATCGTCAGCTTCTTAATGATACCCAGCCTTACTAACTAGGCACAGCAAGGTGGGTGTACTTAGTTATCCATAGATGTTGTGAAGCTGTGCCAATGAATCAGTCAGTTTCTCAAATCTGAAATATGTAGTTCATCTCACTTGGTAAAACAATGGAAACCGATCGCCTTGAATTGAGCAAGTAAATGTTACTTATCTACACAAGTTTGAGTAAAAACAGGTTTTATTTCACAATAATGCCATTTAGATCTGCATCAGTTGTACAAGGATTTGAAGTATTTATTAGTCTTTGAAAAAAATATTGTGGAATAAGACTCCTTTTGTAGACACTGATGAATGTTGAAGCAAAGACGAAGACTTTATTTCTTGCAAGAAATAGGACCAACACAACAACCAGAAGCATGTCCCTCCAGTTTGAAGTGTTCTTTAAAAGTAAAAAGGTGAGAGTAGTTCCTCACGTGTTTCTGTTTACATCCACACAGTGCACGGATCGAGGTGAAGCTGCAGATTAGCGATAGTGACTCTACTTCTTGTGGGTTTTATCTCCAATCTTTTATGCTTTAAAAATCATGTATCTGAAGTATTGCACCACATTTCACAAATAGTAGTAACACCAGTTTGACTTACATCTAAACTAGAAGTGCAGAGCTCTGATCTTTTGAATACTTAAGAGTCTCAGAGCAAGTGGTTTTAATTTAGGCAGGAAACAGCTGACGTGATATCGCTCACAACTGTATAGCTTGTGGTCCGCAGACATATCCCGCTGCAGTCTTTGTGATGGGAGATTTAAAATCTTGTAAGATTCTCCTTGTGTCTGTGGTGGTGGTTTTAAGTTGTAATGTTGATATGTAAAGTTGTAAAGTTGGTATGTTATGTTGTAAAGTTGATATGTAAAGTTTGTATGTAAAGTTGTTATGTAAATCTGTAAAGTTGGTATATTAAGTTGTAAAGTTTATATGTAAAGCTGTATGTAAAGTTGTAAAGTTCATATGTAAAGTTGTAAAGTTGGAATGTAAAGTTGTAAGGTTGATATGTAAAGTTGTTATGTAAAGCTGTAAAGTTGGTATGTAAAGTTGTAAAGTTGATATGTAAAATTGTAAAGTTGGTATTTAAAGTTGTAAAGTTATATGTAAAGTTGTAAAGTTGGTATGTAAAGTTGTAAGGCTGGTATGTAAAATTGTAAAGTTTATATGTAAAGTTGGTTTGTAAAGTTGTAAAGTTTCTATGTAAAATTGTACAGTTGGTATGTAAAGTTGTAAAGTTGGTATGTAAAATTGTAAAGTTGGTATGTAAAGTTGTTTTGTAAAGTTGACATGTACATTTGTAAAGTTGATATGTTAAGTTGTAAAAGAAAGTTGTAAAGTTGATATGTTAAGTTGTAAAAGAAAGTTGTAAAGTTGATATGGTGGTTGGAGGAGCTGATTGTGCAGATTGGCAGCCTCACTTTCGTTGCTTATGTGTGAATATTATGCTTTTGTGTATTTATTACAATTTTACATTACATATTTATTTGAATTGTTAGATTTAAGAATAATTATTTGTTATTCATTATTATTTACGTGGCATTTTTTGTTCATTCATGACACTGAACACCAAGAGTTTCAAAACACATCATGATAACTACACCAATTTAATTCAAATCACATATAAAAAAAGACTTTCCCCATATAGATTTACATAACATAGTAAAGGACGCCATGAGGACAGCTGGGCGCCGCGCTAAAACCCTGATAAACCGTCCCCTGTGAGTAATGTCATTTCCTCTCCACCGGGGGCTCATTTTCCAAAGCACCATCACTGTAATGACGCCTCTTTAGGGCCTCACCGTGTCCAAATCAGTCGGTAAACAGCCCAAAACGGGAGCGCACACGTTTTTACACGCAATTAAGCGCCAGCACGAGGGGCACGAGGATTAGCAGCTTCGTTAATGTCTCGGGCTAATCGTTGTGTGATTGGAAATGAGCAGAGAAGCGGAGGTTTGGTCCAAGTCGTGTTTGATCAGGGCACGGGCCATAAGGAGGGAGTTTAGGGACTCTGGGTTGGTTGGTTTGTGAAATATAATTCAGTAATTTAGCCGTGAGTGTACATATTGTATTTGGCAGGGCATCTACTGGCAAACAACATGGAGAGAAACTCAGAAGGTTTTGACCAAATCTCACAATTAAAGGGTCCATATTACTCTATTCAGGCTTCGCTATTCAGGCTACCTGTGCATCACTGACCCCGGGCTCAGGGTCAGGGCTGTGTGTAAGGGCGATGTGTGCAGAGAGCAGTGGGGTTACTAGACATGGGCGAGAGCGTGTAGCACCATTGCACAGCTAACTTTTTTAGATTAAAAACATAAACAGCAGTCCCTAATTTATTTTCACTGGAAAAATACAATATCTAGGTAAGTCAACATGACTTAAATTAATAACATTTGACTTTATTTGAGTTGATTCAACTTGGGAAGTAAAGCCAATGATGTTTATTTTGTCTTCTTATATACTTTAACTTCTTGGGTTCTTTTTAAAGACAATGCAGTAAAGCAGGGGGGTCAAACTCATTTTGGTCTGGGGGCCATATCCAACCTACTTTGATCTCAAAGGGGCCGGATCAGAAAACTCATGTCATATAAACCCCAAAAATAACAATAAGTTTAAATATTTGTGCAGAGAAACACAAATCTATTACAGAAATCTTTTTTAATTGATGAACTCTTTCTTTTACAAAATATTATAATATTATGAACAACTTGAAACTTTAAGAAAAAAACAATTTCAACACAATGTTTTAACATAAACTTGTATGTAAACAGGAATAAGTAAATTTTTCTTGGAAAATCCTGCACTCGGCTCCACTTTTCTGATGTTGGACATTTTTCTGATGAGGGTGTCACGGTCAACAGTCAAAACGATCGTCCTTTAAGAGCGTTTGGAAAGAGACAAGTCTTCATTTGTGCTGCTCTGGTGGGAGGGGCCACGTACAGAGACGCTGGAGACGCTGCTGTGATAAACACCACAGAAAATTATCAATATTTTTAATAGAAAATATAATTACAATATTTTAGTAGAAAGTCATCTGAGGGCCACATTAAAGGTCTTGGAGGGCCGGATCTGGCCCCCGGGCCTTATGTTTGACACCTATGCAGTAAAGTGTATTTACCTTGTTGACAAGTTTCGGCTGTGACCTGTGAGCCATCTTCAGAACTGTCCCCGGTGTTGGCGGTGACGTGTCGTTTATCAGGTGTTGTTACTTCCTGTAGGCGTGGTCAGACCTGATGGACCTGGCAGGTCACTCAGACTGACCACGCCTCCCTAACCATGTTCTGGATTGGGACGGGGCTCGGTTCATTAGATCGGGAAACAATAAGTTCAAACTCTGGATCAAGGAGGACACTGAAATCAGAAAACGAGGCACGGACAGCATTAACCATGCTGACGGAGCGTTCCTCCTTTCACACACCTGGGACACACTCCTCCAGAGACACCGGGCGACGGGAGGCGTGGTCAGTCCGAGCGACCTGCAGGTCCATCAGGTCTGACCACGCCCACAGGAAGTAACAACAGCTGATATACGACACGTCACCACCAACACCGGAGACAGTTCTGAAGATGACTTGCAGCAGCAGCCGAAACATTTCTACAAGGTACTGCATTGTTGACAAGTAAAATTATCTACCAACAGAACAAGTTAATTCAAGCAACATTTGAGTTTGTTTCTTATTTTAAGTACAAAAACTCTTATTTCACTGGCAGATAGTTTTACTTGTCAAGTGAAATTTACGTGTGTTTAAGTGTGAAAAATCCCTCAGTCGTCCACGTAGAATCCATAGCAAAAGGAGAAATTCAAATTTGTCAGCTGGATTTTCGACCAAATAAACTTTTGTCCAGTTAACAAATTTGAATTTCTCCTTTTGCCATCGAATCATGATAAAACTTTCTTAATTCAAATCATCTTAACTTGACTAGATTTTTGCAGTGTTTGATTTAGACATTTTTGGAACACAAATGTTTTCTAAATTTCCAAAACAAGCCGAATTTCAAAACTTTCCCAGGGCCTAGAAATTTGATTTTAATTTCCCTGTATGCACCCTGGCTATTTTCTGATTTATGTTATAATGTTGTTTCCTCATCACAAACAGACCTGGAGTTGTGTTTTGTTTCATTCACACATGTTTAACGCACAAACCCTGCAGATTTGGGCTTTTATTAAGTTCTTCTCTCAAACTGAAAACACTTTCTTTCACACGCTGTCGCACCTTGTGATGTCTTGTGGTAATACAAGAAGTGCTCCACTGTGTTTTTAAACTTCATACACCTTCATTAGAATCATTTGGACCATTTCAGACCTGGAATTGCCGTTCTCTACTGAACAAAAGGTAAAAGGAGCTGTTCACTTGTGTGTGACTGAAACAAAACACAACTCCAGGAACATTTCTCAGGAGGTACAGAGTATTGCACTGGGCAAACAGTTGCTGAAACGAGCGGGTACGTGGGTCAAGCCCCAGTGCCCGATGCCGCAAAAAAAGTTTGGTGACGATCCGAGGTCATTTGAGGTCACACGGGTCAATTGAAAGGTCAGGCCATTATAAAGGATTGGCATTTTTGACAATTTCTGAACCATCTGTGAGCTAAAATATTCATCTCACAAGTTGGGACACACATAACCGGGGCACACTGGATGTTACAGGTTGAAACCGGTCAAGGTAACCAAGGTCAAATATGCGTTTTTGGTCATAATTCCACGAAGGATTGAGCTAGAGCAACGGGAGTGTCTCAAAATCTTAGAAAAAATATTATCTATTTATAATTCTTGCATTTGTACAGTAAAATATTAATAGTTTTTGAGACAATCACTAATTATAAGAGTTCATTTCTCTTTCAGTGTAGCCGTTAAAATTCTAATTGGAACAAAAATAATTTCCATTTCTTGTTTTTCTGGTGATACACAACACACTGATCTACAGTCACACAACTAACATACACATAACTCATGAAAAATGACATTTTGGTTCCACACTAGTAAACACAGACATTCTCATGTGTGACCAATATCACACAAATGTTCATGGGCCTGTACACATACACACATTGCATTGTGGATATAATGATCATGTAATATGGGCTGGGCTCCTCATGAACTGCTTCTGTGGTGATGAACTGACCCACCGACGCCTCATGGGCTGCGTTCAGACTGCAGACTGAAGTGATTCAAATCTGATTTTTTGGCCCCTATGTGACCTGTATCTGATCTTTTAATGACAGTCTGAACGACACAGATCAGATTTTTTTCAAATGTGACCCAGGACACTTGGATATGTGCTCCTGAAACTGATACATATCTGATCTTTTGACATGTGACTTCAGTCTGAACGGTCAAAGTGCATTCATCCGACCTACACGTTATCAACAAGCCACAAACGTCACTATTCTGCGCTGAAGTAGGCGAAAATTGTTAATGAACTCCGTGTCACTGAAGAGAAGCACATCACCACTCACCACTCTTGGCTCCGTCTCCACATCCACACGTTCCTTTCAACGGACGTCGCTGCCGCTGCCCACAAAACACCACGACCAAAAACCTCGTCCTTCTCCTTCTCAATCTCCTCCTTAAAACAAGTAAGTTGTTCATGTTCTGGCTCCGGTACGAGAGGAACTTTAAAATCTCCAGGTGCTCGATGCTGCGTCCATGTTTGGACAACTTCTGTAAACACAGAGACGCTCGCTGCGGTTGACGTCGTCGTGTCTCCAGTGTCACATGTGGGACACTTTCGGGCCGTTTAATGTTCACACTGGAGTCACATACAAGTCGCATTTAATTGGAAATGTGAACGACCTCGCAAAAACATCGGATTTCAGAAAAAAAATCGGAATTGAGCGTTAAGCCCTGCAGTCTGAACGTAGCCACGGAGACCAGGTTGATATCTCTGATTGTGCTTGTTTAAATTCTTGAAGTCGTAATGTTTTAGTTCGTATTCTGATGGATGCTTCAGTTAGAATGCTTTAAATTTATCACGGGCGAGTAACAGGTGGGATATTAACGGGTCTGGGCGGGTGCGGGTCTAACTTTGGGTTCACCGTGCAGGATTCTGAGGAGGTAACAAGACTAGAAACTCTCAATTTTGCGTAATATACAACCTTTAAAGAGGGAGTCTCCTCACAGTAAGAATGCAAGTTTTACCGAGGTATTTTTGAGCAAGAAAAACTTTAAAATTCCTCTCACGTGCTCAGAGCAAATGGTTTACGAATCAAAAAGCTAGTTAAATGTTTCATCAAATGCTACATGCCATTAATGACGGTTTGAATTGCCGTTTAATCGCTTCAGTCTTGGCGCAAATGTACCTTTTAGAAGAAACATCAAGTCTGTTCCTTCTCTCCTGTGAAGTATCAAATGAATCGAAGTGTACAACAAAATTCTTACAGCGCCGCTCTGCTCCTCGCTCATAAATCATTCTTTTATTATTCTTCCTTCTCTGGGACATCTACAAACGAGCGAATTATCCAAATAAACCCTCCCACCACACAACAGAAGAGATCCAAAAGAGTTCAAGCCGTGTGTCATTCGGTCATTCGTTTTTCAAAGTGAAACCAAAAATAAGAAAACAAAAAAAATATATATATATTTTCTTTATTATTTGTCTTCAAAACTAAAATGAAAAAACAGATAACAAGTTTTCAATTTTGTGTTTAAATGTAAAACGGAAAAAACGGATAAAGGACATTTCCAGTTTCATCCAGTTTTGACCCTGTATCTGAACCAGGACTGAACCAGGACTAAAAAAGGACTGAGCCAAGGACTGACCAGGACTAAAAAAGGACTGAGCCAAGGACTGATCCCAGGACTGAACCAGGACTAAAAAAAGGACTGAGCCAGGACTGATCCCAGAACTGAACCAGGACTGAACCAGGACTAAACCAGGACTGAACCTGGACTGAACCAGAACTGAACCAGGACTGAACCTGGACTGAACCAGAACTGAACAAGGACTAAACCAGGACTGAGCCAGGACTGATCCCAGGACTAAACCAGGACTGAACCAGGACTAAACCAGGACTGAACTAGGACTAAAACAGGACTGAACCAGGACTGAACTAGGACTAAAACAGGACTAAACCAGGACTAAACTCTCTCTCTCTTTCTCAAGTCCAAGATTAGTCCTGGCTTAGACCTCGTTTAGACCAGATTTAGTCCTGGTTTAGTCCTGGTTTAGTCTTTGTTTAGTCCTGGTTCAGTACTGGTTTAGTCCTGTTTTAGTCCTGGTTTTGTCATGGTTAAGTGACTAAAAGAGGACAGGACAGGACTAAAACCAGGACCTGATTTTAGTCCTGGTTTAAGTCCTGTTTTAGTCCCAGTCTAGTCCTGGTTTTGTTCCTGGTTTATTCCTGGTTTAGTTTCTGGTCTAATACTGTTTTAGTCCTGGTTCTGTCCTGGTTTAGTCCTTGTTTTGTCCTGACTTAGTCCTGTTTTAATCCAATTTTAGTCCTGGTTCAGTCTGTTTTTTTCATTTTGGTTTTGGAGACAAATAATGAAGAAAATAGTTGTATTTTTGTTTTCTTATTTTTGGTTTTACTTTGAAAAACCAATGAACAAATGACACACAGATTGAGTTAGACTATAAAATGTTCATATTAACCAGCTCTACGTGATCTTGCCGTTTTTATTGGCGTTTTTCCGAACACTCTGGTTGACGTCACACTCCTTTAGTTCACTTCTTCGCACAGTCTATGAGTCGGACTGATCTTATTATTCTTCCTTCTACAGTGATGACGTTCAGAACATCTACAAACTATCAAATTATCCAAATAAACCCTCAAGACATCACAGTCAGGAAAGGACGTGATCCAAAACTCGGACCATCCAACCATCCCGTCGTGCTCCTCCCTTTCCTGCCTCCTTTGCCCTGATTTGAGCTGTTCTCTGGCTGCGTGGAGCGGGTACGAGTCGGGTCTGTGTGATGTGGCTCCAGGAGGATGTGGTCCATTACAGAAGACAGTAGAAGACCTCCACTCGGATGGTGAGGGAACGGCCAAAGTAAACCGAGCTCCTGCCATGGAGGCCCGAGAGCACGCCAACAGAGCTAATGTTTTACAGAGGGAGGTAGAGAAGAAGGATCGGCCTGTGTCAACGCGGAGACTACAGTGTGATCGTGACGCTAGAATTTAAAGGTCTTATATTACGCAAAATCAACTATTGCGAGTTTTAACTTATGTTATGTTTGTCAAAACAAACCTGAAGTCGTGTTTTGTTTCATTTACACGTGTTTAAGTAAGTAAGTCTTTATTTATACAGTGCTTTTCACAGACATTTTTTGTCACAAAGACGCTTTACAGAGCATTATTCAGCATTATTCATTCACTCTATACCCAGCGATGGTAAGCTACTATTGTAGCCGCAGCTGCCCTGGGGCAGACTGACAGAAGCAAGGCTGCCATGCCAATCAGTGCCATCGGTCCCTCTGACTGCCACCATCACTCACGCACACACCACTTTCATACTAGGCAATGTGGGTGAAGTGTCTTGCCTAAGGACACAACAGTTTTTGCCACCGGCGCCCCCTGTGGCTCCTGATTTTTCCAGTGTCTCCCATCCAATTACTGACCAGGCCCGGCCCTGCTTAACTTCTGAAATCTGATGGGATCAGGCTTTGACAAGCCGGTATGGCCACGTAAGCCGGTAAGTAGACGGTAAGTAACCCTTTATTATTAATCTGTCTAAATCTCCAAACCTGAAAATGCTTTGTTCCACCTTGTGATGTCATGTAGCAGTACTTTTTAAATGAACAGCTACCTTTTACATTCGTATATTATAACTGCCCCCTATAACAGGGGTCATCAAACAAAGGCCCACCACTTGAACTGGCCCTATGAGAAAATCCTCAAAATTTGTCACAATCTGTTTTTTTTTTTTTAAATAACTTTTTGGCAAATAATAACTTGTCAGCATCTTGTATTTTGTTGATTTTTTTCAATAAAAAAATGAATTATATATATATATATATATATATATATATATATATATATATATATATATATATATATATATATATATATATATATATTTTTTTTTTTTCCCCCCAGTATTTTATAACTGTTTCAACAAAATTTAAGCTTTTCTTACTGGTAGTCGGTAGTACTAATGTATGAAACACCATCTTTGGAATGCTGACGTCCTGGAATTCAATGCTACTACAGTTGTTTTAGCCTCCATTTAAATTCATGAATTGTTGTTTTTCTTATTTTAAGTGCAGCAAGATTTGTTTTCATATTTTAAGTACAAAAAGTCTTGTTCCACTGGCAGATAATTTTACTTGTCAAGTGAAATTGTTTCAAATCATGATGAAACTTTCTTAATTCAAGTCATTTTAACTTGGCTCGATCTTGTTTTCTGCAGTGTTTGATTTAGACATTTTTGGAACCCAAATGTTTTCTAAATTTCCAAAACGAGCTGAATTTCTGGAAATTTGATTTTAATTTTGTAGGTCTTCCATGACTGTATAAACGCTGGCTATTTTCTGATTTATGATATAATGTAGCTTCCTCATCACAAACAGACCTGGAGTTGTGTTTTGTTTCATTCACATGTTTAACGCACAAACCCTGCAGATTTGGGCTTTTATTGACTTCTTCTCTCAAACTGAAAACACTTTGTTCTACCTTGTGATGTCATGTGGTAATAGAAGAAGTCCTTCCCGCTCTCTTGGGGCAGGTCAATCAGACCCAAAAATGGATTTTCAAATAAATTCTTGCCAGGCGAGAAAATAAAGTTTTGGGTCTGTTTGACCCGCCCCAAGAGAGCGGGAAGGACAAAAAAATGTCTTCAGGTCAATGTGACCCCGAGGAGAGCGTGAGGGTTAAACTCTATACATCTTCACTAGAATCATTTGGATTATTTCTTTATTAGTAGTTGGTAGTAAGTCTCCAAACAGCCCTGGTTTTCCATAGTTTGGGACATTTAGAGCGCTAACTATGTCACTGAAAATGCACTGGAGTCAATGTATGCAGCACCAGCCTTTGGAATGCCGCCGTTCTGCTTCCAAACACTGGAATTTACGGCTACTACTGTTGTTTTTAGTTTCCATTTAAGTTCACACGTTCCCAATAAAAAGTGAGCACGGGTACGCTCTTCTGGCTCCACCGACTCTGGGTGAAATTAACATTGTATTGGTCTTGGTGAGCTTCATTTGACTGGAACACATTAGTCCCTTAGTCCACTTCTTTACACACTCTGAGTTAGACTGAATACATTTGACGTTTTTTGTTTTGTTTTGGTCAAAATAATGGTTTCCAGAAGTGTTTTGAAAAATGTTTGCTTAAATGTTGTAACTATTCCCCTCTCCGGCGAAATAACTTTCCTCATTCTGATCCTCACGCAGCTCTTGATATATCTCCGTAGACGTTTTATCACATGATCACACACTTATTACCCATAACCCCATTTGTTTTGCTTACTTTGCAATCCAAATGTTCTTTTATTCCGTCTTCTCCATAAATCTCCTGCCTCATTCCGGCTCATTCCCCATCCATCTCTGTCCGCGGCGCTTACCTACAGTTTGCATCATCCCGGCTCCCCCCTCTGCTCTGCGTACTCTGTATTCGTCTGTACTTCCACCGTAGTAAGACGTCACCTGTGCTGAATCGCTAACATAAGCACAAGAGTATCCCGAATGCCAGACAGCAGCTTGGCCCGCGCGCTCCCATTCGTCATGTGCTTTTTTGGGGACAGGGGATTTGTCTAGCGCGCCGTCCAAAGTCAACAGCGAACGGTAGCTCTGGAAGTAGGCTGTGCTCGGACTAATGCGGGAAAGATGGAGAAAAAAGGGGAGTGCGGAGGAGGACGAGGGGGTGCAGAGGTTGGGTGGTGGTTGGCTGCTCTCGTGGCTACCTGACGGGAGCGCTGAGTGGGTTTTGGAAACTTCCTTGAGCGTAATTTGTCTCCTGTATTCATCCGTCTATCTGTCTACATGACCCTTCATCCATTCGTCTTCTTCCACTTGTCAAGGGTCACAGTAGGGACAGGAGACAATACGTGGACTCCCAGACTTTCCTCACCACAGACACTTCCTTCCTCTTGGGGGGATCCCAAAGCGTTCCCAGGCCCCAAAGACCTCAGGTGGGTCGCAAGAGATTTTTTTTGGGTCGCCTTGTCACGATCTGCATGCAGGTCTGCAATATACAGTTCTGCCTATTCGCCCGATATAGGCGAGTTTCATTGTTGACAAAAGCGCGCGTTGCATGCTGGGAATTATTTTGGTCAGCGGCAAGAAACACTAATTCAACATGACGGACGGAGCGAGAAAGCACGTAAAGGGTATTGATCCCGGTTATTTATCCACTCTAACGGCAGAGGACCCAAGACCATTTGACCAGAAATTGGTCTTAAGCATCGATGGAGCCAAATCACCCTTTTCAACCCCTACAAAAGGTGGACGAAAACAAATTTCTGGTCAGAATCGCCAACTACCTGGACAAATATTCACTTTGGCGATATCCACAATGACTTGGTGGAAACTCCTGGGCCATTCACAGCAGAAAAGATGAAAACCTCCAAGAGTCTCGATGTGTTGTTGAACTTGTTGGAGTCCACGGTTTGTTAGGATCTTCTACGTTTTGCTCTGCGGATGTTTGAAAGCCGTTTAATTCACGTTAGTGGCTCTTTTCACTCAGAATATGAAAAAAGACATTTTCATTCTTCCGTGCTTCTATTTGTGCATCTGATAATGCAGCAGGAATTTACCATTATCGGGGATAAATACGCGAGGTTACGCACTGTGTTTGACGCTATCGTGTTTCTTGCCTCCGAGCTAAATATTTCCCAGCATGCAACGCGGGCTTTTAATAACAATGACGTCAGCTGAAACTCGCCTATACGTGTTGAGCTCTCCTCTTTCACTTCGGATGGAAACATGCTACAAAAACACAGACAGGCCCACCTATCTCATTAGAAATCTACATTTAATGTCCAAATAGGCGACTTATTGGTTCCTTTTATTGCTGCTTCAGTGACTGTTTTTCGTTGTTTAAACTAATTGTTCAGAGACATGATCACTCAGTCAACAATAAAATATCCTCATTAATGCTCAATAATGTTCAAATCCACCTTTATTTTGTGATTTACAAATAATGTCTATTGACTAGGGTTGCAAAGGTTTGTGACTTTTAAAAATATGAAAAAAAATATGAAAAAAAGTTTGGGAAACACTGTTCTAATGTGTCCTGGGCCTCGAGCCTCCTCCCAGTGGGACATGAACATCTCCACAGTTCGGCATCCAGATCCTCTCCACGTGGAGTTGTCCTTTCCCAAAGCTCATGACCATCGGTGAAGGCAGGAATGTAGATCGGTAGGTAAAGGTTTGCCTTTGGATTCATCTCCTTCTCCACCAGGACAGTCTGATACAACAACAGACTGACAGCCTCATGCAGCAGCAAACAACCAGAATGATAACAGCAGCACCTGTGGTAAAACTTAAAAAAAACCTATTTACTGGTCAATTCATGTTCTTACTTAAGCTTGAAAAGCATATAAGGTCAGTCACAGAGGAGATTGGGGTAGAGCCGCTGCTCCTCCACACTGAGAGGAGCAACCTACCTACCTACATGATCCTGGTGTATTTATTTTGTCCAAAAATAAATTCCTTTTCCTAATATGGAACTCAGCTTCAAATCACCCCTGTAACTGCAGCCTCGATGAGCTTCATTTGACTGGAGCATGACGTCAGACTCACTTATGTCTTTATACAGTCTATGATTCAAAAATGGAAGTTAAACGTGCACTATGTAACTTTTTTTGGTTGCTTGTTTCTATGGAGATGTCATTCCTCTGCTGAAGAATGTTCCACAGTGTGACTTTAAACAGCTCTACTTTACATTTATTCCATTACAGGTGGTTTTAAAGCTCAAAAATACGTAGAAAAACAACATTCTGACTGTGAGCGGGGTCGCCTCTCCACAGATCTGACCTGTAACTTGTTCTAGTTTGGTCTCCATGACGATAGAAAGGTTTAAAGCCATACTGTGAAACATTCCAGACAAAGCAATAACATCTCCATGAAAAAAAAAAAAAACCCTCACCAGAAACATTTCACGTGACACCTGTAAAATGACTTCATCGTATTTATTTTTATAACTTTAATTTTCTGGACAGTTCGGAGCGCGCGTCGCCCCGGTCCTTGTTGGCGGTGATTTAGAGGAGCCTTCGGTGTATTCCTCCGACGCAGCTCCTCCGCCGCCGTGTCAGTGTGAGAGATCGAGCGTAATCAGCCCACGGCCCCACTCAGCTGTAACTGTACATAAAACAAACACACCCAAGGCCTCCGCGCCGAGAGACGAGACGCACGGACACGAGACTGAAGGACGCCCGTATAGTCACACTCCAGACGCACAACACAGGACAGGGAGAGGGATATTGTTGTTAAAAAGGAATTGTACATAAGATTTAGATTTTAAATTCTGTAAAAATGACCAAACAGATACGAGGTAAACGTGTTCAAATCAAATATAGCTTGATTTACTCTTAACCTGCAGTTGTGTTTTGTTTCATTCACACATGTTTAACACACAAACTCTGCAATATTTAGGCTGAGTTCTGTGTGTCACTGTGGTTTAAACTCCATATACTTCATACACTTCACTAGAATCTTTTGGATAATTTCAGCCCTGGAATTGCCCAATCTGTACTGAACTAAAGGTAAAAGAGGTTAACTTGAAAACTACCACTTCATGACATCAGAAGGTGGAACTGGATCACAAGGAGCATTTTGAGCTTTGGAGCTGTAAACAGACAGTAGAATAATAAAGTGTTACTCAAACATGTGCGAATGAAGCAAAACACAACTCCAGTTCTTTTATAATTATAACATTGCTTAAAGTTTAGAGTCAATTTTGTGTAATATAAACCAGGGGTCCCCAACCCCCGGGCCGTGGACTGGTACTGGGCCGTGGGTCGTTTGGTATTGGACCGTGAAAGCGCAAACCACCTTCCTATACGCTGCGTGGACAGTGGACCCGAACTAAAACCAGGACTAAACCAGAACTAAACCAGAACTAAAACCAGAACTAAAACCGGGACTGTTACGACCCAGCTCTGCTAGGGACAGGGGGAAGTAACAAAATAACCAAGATTGTAAAATGGTAAAACTAAAGTTGTGTTTTATTTAAAAGAACTGTTAAGGTGAAGCTAACAAAAGCAGGATATTTACAAGAATTAACAAAAAGAGGCTCTAAACAGAGTAGCTAACAGTATAAGGAAAAGTAGGCTAACCAAACAGGGTATACTAAATAAAACAGAAAAATAAAAAAAACAGCCTAAGTCACCAGGACTCTAGTGTCTCCACAAAATCACCACAAGAGACACAAAGGTGGCAAACAAGTCCACAAACAGAACAGCTGCCCTGAGTGGCAGGGGGCGGAGCTCCAGGTGTAGGCCCGGGATTGGCCAGGTGTTTCGGGTTCCACCAATCAGCAGGAGGGGCTCCAGATGCCATCTTAAATTGAATCCTCCAATCACAGTGTCACAGCAGGGGGTCTGTATATGGAGGCACACACACACACACACACACACACACACACACACACACACACACACACACACACACACACACACACACACACACACACACACACACACACACACACACACACACACTGACACATTCATGTCAAAACCAGGAGTAAAACAGGATTTAACCAGGACTAAATCATGCCTCCTCCTGTGCGCCATGTCTGCTCCTGTACGGTGCTGGTCCAAGAAAATATTGCCCCCAAGAGTGTCACCGCAAAACCCCCCACCCCCCCGGTCCGCAAAATATTGACTGACATAAAACCAGTCTGTGAGACAAAAAAAAAGTTGGGGAAACTGATATAGACGGAATATTTGCTCACCAGCACAGCGATGCGCGCACCCTGAGTACAGAAAGAGCCGCTCTCTGTGCAGTTATCATAAAGTTACAGTGTTAGCTGCTACTGTTGTCAGCACTAAAACAGTTTATCGCCGTGTGATAAAATAAGTTCTGATGCTAAATTAACATTAGTGAGTGGGACACGTCTTAATGACCTGTATGAGGTCAATTCAGGTGAGTGTGTAAATGACGAGAAGAAACATCTCAAACTTCAGCAGACGTCCACTCATACCTGATCGATACACCTATCTCCGCCCCCAGGAGAGCCTGAAATCTGCTGAAATCCTACAAGACACTGACACGATACCAGACAGGACTGGACAGGTTATTTTAATAGATCCATGGACAGGACAGCGGCTCTTTCTGTAGCAGACATGCGCAGTAGATGATGTAGTCTGATAATCCCTCTATAGGACCTTTAACTATAAAAACATTGGATATTTTGGCTGAATTGTTTAGCAAAAGAGAAATTAAAAAGTCTGAGTCTTGTCCGAGTTGTTTATGTTATAACATGGAGTTCACAAAATGATTCTAGTTGGTTTAAACCTAAAATGTCTCTCTCTGAACGGTCTCTACCTAAACCCCAGGTCCTGCATCAATCCTTAGTCAGTGCTAGTGCGGCCTCTGCAGCTCAGGGAGGGGATTCTGGAGGTTCTGAGCTTTCACATGAGGGCTGAACATAAACTGAGAATGAGACAAACTTGGATGTGTCTCTGTCTGCAGATGAAGGTTTAGTTGTGACTGTAGTAGAGTTTTAAAACAGTAAGATTACAGACTACAGTTTTTTTCCCTCTAAATTAAATATACTGACAGTAAAATTACCCTTTGCAAACTCATCTTCATACAGTCTGCAGCACAGAGGAGGGAGGAGCAGGAGGTCCGCCATATTCATCAAGGCAATTATTGAAGGAGTTCGTGAGCTGACATCATCGCACCGGCCCATATATCAGGACAGGACAGGTGCGCTCCTGACACACAGACAGGAGCGAGCCGGGGAGAAGCACTGACTTCATCCCGGTGAAAAATGAAGCCATCACGGGGCCATAAGCAGAGAGCATTTGTTATCCCGGGCCAGGCTATTCCAGCACGGTTTGTTTATGCGCTATTTGGAGTCTGTAAAAAAAAAAAAAAAAAAAAAAAAAATGACATGTTGTTTATGTTATGAATGAAATCACTTTTATATACACGGAGATATGAGTCTGGTCACCGCTCCCTCCATCGCTCCTACTTCAGTGACACATGTGAAGAAGCTCACTGGTCACCTGCGGTTTTGAACAGAGAAATTTGTCTGATTGGCTGATCCACCTGTCAATCACGCCCATCTGAGCTCAGCAGTGCCGGTGACCAGACTCACATCTTCATAAACTATTGACAAATCTGAGAACTACTGGAAAGAAGCAGAAACTGCACTGTTCTGGTCTCTGAAAGTTGTGAAAAGCGCTTAAAAACTCATCGTGGTGAATATTTAAGATGCTCCACCTTGTGATGTCATCTGGTAATACAGGAGGTGCTCCTCTGTGTTTTTAAACTCCATGCACTTTTGCATACACAATCTTTTGGATCATTTCAGCCCTGGAATTGCCAATCTGCATTGAACTAAAGGAGCTTTTAACTTGAAAACTACCGCTTCATGACATCACAAGGTTGAAAAGAGCATTTTGAGCTTTGGAGATGTGGACAGACTAATAATAAAGTGTTACTCAAACATGTGTGAATGTAACAAAACACAACTCCAGGTTTGTTTTTGAGGAGGTATCAGCATTATAACATTGCTTAAAGCTCATAGACCAGAGTTCCCCAGCCCCCTGGCCGTGGACCGATACCGGGCCGTGGGTCGTTTGGTATTGGGCCGCAAAAGCAAGAACCCCCGCTCCCATACGCTGCGTGGATCGTGCCTCCTCCCGTGTGCCGCGTGGGCCACAACTCTAAACGAGAAATAAAACTAGAACTAAAACCAGGTCTAAACCAGGTTTAAACCAGGTCTAAACCAGGTCTAAACCAGGTCTAAAACCAGGTCTAAACCAGGTCTAAACCAGGTCTAAAACCAGGTCTAAACCAGGTCTAAACCAGGTCTAAACCAGGTCTAAACTAGGTCTAAACCAGGTCTAAACTAGGTCTAAACTAGGTCTAAAACCAGGTCTAAACCAGGTCTCTAAACCAGGTAAACCAGGTCTAAAACCAGGTCTAAACCAGGTCTAAACCAGGTCTAAACTAAAACAGGTCTAAACCAGGTCTAAACTAGGTCTAAAACCAGGACTAAACCAGGTCTAAACTAGGTCTAAAACCAGGTCTAAACCAGGTCTAAACTAGGTCTAAACCAGGTCTAAAACCAGGTCTAAACCAGGTCTAAACCAGGTCTAAACTAGGTCTAAAACCAGGACTAAACCAGGTCTAAAACCAGGTCTAAACAGGCTAAACCAGGTCTAAACCAGGTCTAAAAACCAGGTCTAAACCAGGTCTAAACTAGGTCTAAAACAGGACTAAACCAGGTCAGGTCTAAAACTAGGTCTAAACTAGGTCTAAAACCAGGTCTAAACTAGGTCTAAACCAGGTCTAAACCAGGTCTAAACTAGGTCTAAAACCAGGACTAAACCAGGTCTAAACTAGGTCTAAACTAGGTCTAAAACTAAACCAGGTCTAAACCAGGTCTAAACTAGGTCTAAAACCAGGACTAAACCAGGTCTAAACCAGGTCTAAACTAGGTCTAAAACCAGGACTAAACCAGGTCTAAACTAGGTCTAAAACCAGGACTAAACCAGGTCTAAACCAGGTCTAAACCAGGTTTAAACCAGGTATAAACCAGGTCTAAACTAGGTCTAAAACCAGGACTAAATCAGGTCTAAACCAGGTCTAAACTAGGTCTAAACCAGGTCTAAACTAGGTCTAAAACCAGGTCTAAAACTAAACCAGGTCTAAAACCTAGGTCTAAACCAGGTCTCTAAACCAGGTCTAAACCAGGACTAAACCAGGCTAGGTCTAAACTAGGTCTAAACCAGGTCTAAACTAGGTCTAAACTAGGTCTAAAACCAGGACTAAACCAGGTCTAAACCAGGACTAAACTAGGACTAAACCAGGACTAAACCAGGACTAAACCAAGTCTAAAAAATGTCTTTCCATAACAGAATTGACAATAGAATGATTTTCAACATTAAATCCATGGGCGTGTTCTAGTCCATGTGCTCTTACACTCGATACAGCTCAAGATCATCCTAAAGCTGTTCCAGAAAGGGTCATTATCTCGTTTTGATACTAGTTTTAGAATCGATTAGTGTCTGATTTTCGATTCTTTTGACGACTTTCCTCCAAACTCACTGGCATTAACGATCCAACTCTCGTCCTCTTCACCCCCGTGTTATTTTCAGCTGTTTCTTCGCGCTCAAATCTCTCTTTTTCATACATCACATATCTGAGCGGTATTCCGTCACGCCGCCCTCCCCTTTAATCCTCGCATTCCCACACCGCACCTCCGCTTTAAACCCGTAAAACCTCGTAAACACCGCCGTCCTCTTACGCGGAAACTTCTCAGGCCCGACCCCAGACAAGCGCTCCTTCTTACTCCTTCCTCCCGGGGCTCGCTCCTCCTCCGCCGTCGCTCCCGGGCCCCCGCCGCCGTGGAAGTCTACTGTCCCGGCCCTGAACTCGGGATACGGGGGGGTGAGCCAAGGGCCAAAGGGCGGGAGGGGACGGAAAGGGGGGGGGGGGGGGGCATATCCTTGGATGGGACGTCTATTAAACATAAGAGAGGAAAGCTGCGCAGGATGTGTCTTTTACATGCGGCGGATAGTGGTACTTGAAGGCATCATGGGAAAAAAGAAAGAGGGGAGGGGGGTGTTTTAGAGGGAGGGGGGTCCGGCGGCGGGGTCAGGAGTTTTACAAGGTTGGCTCAAAGTCCAAAGAGGAGTCCAGAAGTTGGTAACGCGGGCTTTAAATCCAGCGCGAATTCTGTTAAATTGGTCACACCCCGGGACTGACCCTGAAGTGGGTTCGGAGACAGGTGGAGACGAGTGGAACTTCAGAACTCACAGCGAGAGGGTCTTCTGTGGATCATGTAACCAAAAAACTCCCGTTAAAAGATGCATTGTGTAACTTTTTTGGAGGAAGGGCCATTCATTTTTAGTTTACCGTATTTTTCGAACCATAAGTCGCACTTTTTTTCATGGTTTGGGTGTTTCCTGTGACTAAAATTTCTCTAGTCTAGACTCTAGTCTTGTGTGTGAGTATCTGCTGCTCCTGTTCCTCCTGCACCACTGTCACTTCACTCTACTGCGCATGTCTCCTGCAGAAAGAGCCGCTGTCCTGTCTGTATCTCGTCAGTCGATCGCACCGTTACTTCTGCACCACTGAACAATTTAACATTTAAGCAAACTTATAAAGACGACTGAGAAGACTGAACATAAACAAAAAGAACATCATATTTTGCAGATTACAAGCTGCAAGTCGTGAAATCTGCAGTTGAAAACGGTAAGCGAGCAGCAAAAATAGAGTTCGGGAGGGTGCACCATGCAACTTTCCTGGAAGTCACGGGATGAATCGGCAAATCCTGGACGTCAGTGACACCGAAACCATCCTGTCGGGATTCAGAAAGGCCGGAATAATTCTAACTGGAACTGATGCCGAGTCTGATGAAAGCTACGCAGAAGAGGAAGCGGCGCTCTGTTTACCTCCGGAGGTCGCGGAGTTGCTCAGAAGTGACACCGAGGATGAAGAATTGAATGGATTTAGTGATTTGGAGTGAGATGGAGAGTTTGTTAAACTTGTTCTGTTCTGTTGTTTATGTTATAGTTTATCTGAAGAACTGTTCATATGTGACGTTAACAGTCTGTTGTTCTCTGTTCTATTGTTTTTACTAGAACTTGACTTTCAAGATGAAATGTCGGTTCCTGGTCTCTGATTTTATAAAATAAATTTCCCCAAAAAATACGACTTATATATGTTTTTTTCTTCTTTATTACGCATTTTTTATTTGATGCGACTTATACTCCGGTGTCTTCTCCTGTTCTTCTCTGAACTGAGCACCGTCGAAATCTTTTCTCCATGGAGATGTTTTTGCTTTGTCACAGTTTGGCATTAAACCTTTCTATCTTCATGGAGACCAAACCAGACCAAGTTACAGGTCAGATCTGTGCAGAGGCGACCCCGCTCTCAGTCAGAATGTCTGTTTTTCAGGCGAAGGAGAAATTAAATTTGTCAACTGGACCAAAGTTTATTTTGGTTGAATATGTTTCGCAGCTCGTCCAAACTGCTTCTCAGCTCAACCTGGACAACTGAGAGACTTCACACACTCAAGGTGTTTTTGAGCTTTAAAACCACCTGTAAATGAATAAATGTAAAGTAGAGCTGATTAACGTCACACTAAAAAACAGCAACCCTCAACAGCTTTTACCCTTTATGTTATTAGGTTCTTTTTTCAGACCAAGAGTTTGTGTTCATACCTGATAGTTTCAGAGCCTTTACCCTTTGCTCTGAACCCTGATTTGCAGGTTTGGCATTTCTTGACCTTGCACAGGTGTGAAGTGAAAACCATTTCAGGAGACTTCATCATGAAGCTCATTGAGAGAAGACAAATATAATGTAGAAAGCAGTTAACACACACACACACACACAAAAAAAAACATTACAAACATGACTTTTAACTGGTAGTGTATGCAGAATTATTGTATTTATTTTTTTGTTTTTATCTTTTCATCGCTTTATCTTTGCATCTGATGAGGACAAACATTCAAGTCTTGTACTTTAGTGTTTGTCTTGTCGTGTTTGTGCATGGGAGAGAGACATGTATTTTTGATTTCTTTGTATGTCTAGTACATGTGAAGAAATTGACAATAAAACTAACTTTGAATTTTGAACTTTTATGCGTGAATAGAGCCTTTTGGTGTATTTGTGGTCCTAATACAGGGGTGTCAAACTCATTTTGGTCCGGGGGCCATATCCAACCTATTTTGATCCCAAAGGGGCCGGATCAGAAAACACATGTCATATAAACCCCAAAAATAACAATAAGTTCAAATATTTGTGCAGAGAAATGCAAATCTATTACAGAAATATTTTTTAATGGATGAACTCTTTCTTATTATAATATTATAATATTATGAACAACCTGAAACTTTGAGAAAAATTCAATTTCAACACAATGTTTTAACATGAACTTGTATGTAAACAGGAATAAGTCAGTTTTTGTTGTAAATCCTGCACTCGGCTCCACTTTTCTCATGTTGGACATTTTTCTGATGAGGGTGTCACGGTCAACAGTCAAAACGATCGTCCTTTAAGAGCGTTTGGAAAGAGACAAGTCTTCATTTGTGCTGCTCTGGTGGGAGGGGCCACGTACAGAGACGCTGGAGACGCTGCTGTGATAAACACCACAGAAAATTAACAAGATTTTAATAGAAAATATAATTAAAATATTTTAGTAGAAAATGACCCAAGGGCCACTTTAAAGGTCTTGGAGGGCCGGATCTGGCCCCCGGGCCTTATGTTTGACACCTGTGTCCTAATAACTGAGAACTGGAATACCTCACTGTTTGCATCCACCTAATAATGACCCCCAGATGACCCCTGACTCCTCCTCTCTCTTCCTCCCTTCCCTCCGTCCTCCTCTCGTCCTCCCTTACGAGCCTCCTGGTGCGACTTGAACTTGCCTCGGGTCTGAGCGCGGCTGACAGCTCACTAAATCAGCTCTTTTTGTGGACTCGCCCCCTGTCTGTCCGTGTCTGTGTGCGGTTTAACCAGCGCGTACCGCAGCGAGCGCCGATACGTGGCCGCTGCGCAGACCCGGCCCGTAAAACCCAAGCCTGTGCGAGGGCCGCTGATGTCATGCCACCGTTATTGGGGTTTTGCGAAGGTCTTTTCCAAGTCTGGTCGGGGCATCGAGGGTCGAGTTACCGTAGAGGTGTCAAAGAGGATTTTCATAAAGTCGACCGTGGTGAATTGAATTAAAGGAGCTGGTGCTTTTACAGTTTAAAAAAATCACAAATAAACCTTATTTTCTGTCTTAAAAAAGGATAAAAACTGAAATTTGCAGTGCTCCAAAGTTATTCCTCACTTACCTTTTCGCTAATTATTCACCAGGATGATTTTATAAGCGCTGTAAAGGTCAAGTTAGCTCTTATATACATTAACACGCGGTTTATGGCATTTAATGGACTAACTATGGACCAGTGGAGTCACTTGGTCACTGCATCCAACAGATCAGTGTGTGGATGCAAAACAACTTTCTCCAGCTAAACTCTGACAAGACTGAAGTCATAGTGTTTGGTCCACAGAAACAAAGGGACAGTGTCAGCATCACCTCCAGTCTCTCTCTCTAAAACCTTCAAATCAGGCAAGAAATCTAGGGGTAATAATGGACTCAGACTTGAACTTTAACAGCCACATAAAATCAATAACATCTGCAGCCTTTTACCATCTAAAAAACATAGCAAAAATCAAAGGTTTACTGTCTAAATCAGACTTGGAGAAACTTATCCATGCGTTTGTCTCCAGTAGGTTAGATACTGTAATGTTCTGCTCACTGGTCTCTCCAAACGAGCTGTGAGACGCTGCAGAACATCCAGAACATCCAGAACGCTGCAGCTCGGGTCCTGACTCGAACTAGGAAGTACGAGCACATAAGTCCTGGTCTCAGGTCTCTGCTCTGGCTCCTGTGGCTCAGAGACTTTAAAGCAGCTCTGCTTGTACAAGTGTCTCCATGACCGAGCACCAAAGTCCATCTGTGACATGTTAGTGTCATATGAACATCTCACACTCTGAGGACCTCAGGGACCGACCTCCTGCTGGTGCCCAGAGTCACGACTAAACAAGGGGAGTCAGAGTTTCAGGTTCATGCAGCTAAAACCTGGAACAGTCTGAACATGTGAGACAGACTCTTCTGTGACGCTGTTTAAATCCAGACTCAAAACATTTCTGTTTAACTGTGCAAATAACTGAAAGGTTTTCATTCCGCACTCTTCTCTCCAATTTATGTCTCTCTTTTTTAATTTTAATCTTCATTATTATTTATGTTTTGATTTGTTTTTATTATGATTTTAATGTATTTCTTATTCTGTAAAGCACTTTGAATTACTTTGTGTACGAATTGTGCTGTACAAATAAACTTGCCTTGCCTAATTGTAAGGTTGCGCTTTTATTTTGATAACTTCCGGTGTGAACGGAAGTGAAGGAAAAAACGTTATAAAGAAACGACGCACAGTAAACACGGCAACGTTAATAGTGAAAATCAAAACAACGGAGAAAAGTTCTATAAAACAAAGTAAAGATAGCTACAGTCGACAGGGGAACAAGGTTTGTTTGACTTGTTAATGTATATTTGAACTTCTTGTCACTTGTATCAAATTAATGTTAAATATGGATAACGGTTAAGCAATGTAATGAGCTAGTGATGCTGTAATCGTATGGTAATTGCTGTTATTTTGTTCTTGTCCAGCTCTTACGTTGGTTCTATGACACGGCAAGGAAAGATTAAAAGTCATTTAACCATCAGTTCTGGCCTTCTCAGTTCGACTCGATGCTACAAGCGCTTTTTCACATCTCAGAAACCAGAGCAGAGTTTTGCTGACATAAATTACCACTAGCATGCTAACAGTGCACTCCCCGCTTCTCTTCTATAGGCGAGTTTCATTGTTGACAAAAGCGCGCGTTGCATGCTGGGAATTATTTTGTTCGGCGGCAAGAAACACTAATTCAACATGACGGACGGAGCGAGAAAGCACGTAAAGGGTATTGATCCCGGTTATTTATCCACTCTAACGGCAGAGGACCCAAGACCATTTGACCAGAAATTGGTCATAAGCATCGATGGAGCCAAATCACCCTTTTCAACCCCGACAAAAGGTGGACCAAACCAAATTTCTGGTCAGAATCGCCAACTACCTGGACAAATATTCACTTTGGTGATATCCACAATGACTTGGTGGAAACTCCTGGGCCATTCACAGCAGAAAAGATGAAAACCTCCAAGAGTCTCGATGTGTTGTTGAACTTGTTGGAGTCCACGGTTTGTTAGGATCTTCTACGTTTGCTCTGCGGATGTTTGAAAGCCGTTTAATTCGCCGTTAGCGGTTCTTTTCACTCAGAATATGAAAAAGACATTTTCCTTCTTCCGTGCTTCTATTTGTGCATCCGATAATGCAGCAGGAATTGACCATTATCGGAGATAAATACGTGAGGTTACGCACTGTGTTTGATGCTATCGTGTTTCTTGCCTCCGACCAAAATATTTCCCAGCAGCAACGCGGGCTTTTAATAACAATGACGTCAGCTGAAACTCGCTTATACTAAAGGCAAGTATCGTCTCTTACTTGAATCATTTGTTTTACTTGCGTAATATTATTTTGAAGCAAAGTTGCTCTTACTTCAGTACAAATTTTGACGTTTTAACCCACGTCTGCTTTTTATTAATTATTCAATTTTACTTCACTACATTTATTATTGTGTGAGACCTGCTGGAAAAGCCTGAGATATGAAGTACGTTTTCAGAAATATTCGGGTACATAGAATAAAAACCTGTAGTTGAGCATAAAATAAATATTTGTAAACTCTCTAATGAGTCCAGTCGTACATAAAATGTGCTGTGTGTATTTTATCTGTCAGAATATGAATTGAAATGTTAAAACATCAAGAATTACAATCATGAAATGAAAATGTATGATTACACTTTCTTCGGTACGAATATGAATTCATCAAAAACACGTCATCACTTCACAGGTTTTATTTATTGAGCAAAAGAAATTGATCGGGATGCCGGACTTTAGCGCCGCATACAGACTGAACCAGGACTGAACCAGGACTAAACCAGGACTAAACCAGGACTGAACCAAGACTAAACCAGGACTGAACCAGGACTAAACCAGGACTGAACTAAACCAGGACTAAACCAGGACTGAACCAGGACAACTGAACCAGGACTGAACCAGGACTAAACCAGGACTGAACCAGGACTACTAAACCAGGACTAAACCAGGACTAAACCAGGACTGAACCAGGACTAAACCAGAAAGGACTGAACCAGGACTGAACCAGGACTGAACCAGGACTAAACCAGGACTGAACCAGACTGAAACCAGGACTGAACCAGGACTGAACCAGGACTGAACCAGGACTGAACCAGGACTAAACCAGGACTAAAACAGGACTAAACCAGGACTAAACCAGGACTGAACCAGGACTGAACCAGGACTAAACCAGGACTAAAACAGGACTGAACCAGGACTAAACCAGGACTGAACCAGGACTAAACCAGGACTGAACCAGGACTGAACCAGGACTGGACTAAACCAGGACTGAACCAGGACTGAACCAGGACTACTAACCAGGACTGGACTAAACCAGGACTAAACCAGGACTGAACCAGGACTGAACCAGGACTGAACCAGGACTAAACCAGGACTAAACCAGGACTAAACCAGAACCAGGACTGAACCAGGACTGAAACCAAGACTAAACCAGGACTGGAACCAGGACTGAACCAGGACTAAACCAGGACTGAACCAGAACCAGGACTGAACCAGGACTAAACCAGGACTAAACCAGGACTAAACCAGGACTGAACCAGGACTAAAACCAGGACTAAAACCAGGACTAAACCAGGACTGACTAAACCAGGACTGAACCAGGACTAGGAAACCAGGACTAAACCAGGACTACTGAACCAGGACTGAAACCAGGACTGAACCAGGACTAAACCAGGACTGAGGACTAAACCAGGACTGAACCAGGACTAAACCAGGATTAAACCAGTACTGAACCAGGACTGAACCAGGACTGAACCAGGACAAAACCAGGACTAAACCAGGACTAAACCAGGACTAAACCAGGACTAAACCAGGAGGACCAGGACTAAAACCAGGACTGAACCAGGACTGAACCAGGACTGAAAACCTGAACCAGGACTAAACCAGGACTAAACCAGGACTGAACCAGGACTAAACCAGGACTAAACCAGGACTAAAAACTAAACCAGGACTGAACCAGTACTAAACCAGGACTGAAACCAGGACTAAACCAGGACTAAACCAGGACTGAACCAGGACTGAACCAAGACTAAACCAGGACTGGACCAGGACTGAACCAGGACTAAACCAGGACTGAACCAGGACTGAACCAGGACTAAACCAGGACTGAACCAGGACTGAACCAGGACTGAAACCAGGACTAAACCAGGACTAAACCAGGACTAAACCAGGGACTCAGGACTGAACCAGGACTAAACAGAACAGGAGGACTAAACCAGGACTGAACCAGGACTGAACCAGGACTGAACCAGGACTAAACCAGGACTAAACCAGGACTGAACCAGGACTGAACCAGGACTGAACCAGGACTACTGAACCAGGACTAAACCAGGACTAAAACCAGGACTTACTAAACCAGGACTACTAAACCAGGACTGAACCAGGACTAAACCAGGACTAAAACCAGGAACCAGGAGGAGGACTAAACCAGGACTGAACCAGGACTACCAGGACTGAACCAGGACTGAACCAGGACTAAACCAGGACTAAACCAGGACTGAACCAGGACTGAACCAGGACTGAACCAGGACTGAACCAAGACTGAACCAGTACTAAACCAGGACTGAACCAGGACTAAACCAGGACTAAACCAGGACTAAACCAGGACTGAACCAGTACTAAACCAGGACTAAACCAGTACTAAACCAGGACTGAACCAGGACTGAACCGGAAATTTCCACCACTTACCACGAGAACTCACGTCGTTTTTTGTCTTTGTCCCACTTGTCAAGGCTCACGAATTCAAAATCCAATACATTCTCATTATTATTTAACTCCCTCTGATTTGAATGAGATTTCTGACACTCATTCTCCTTGTAACAAATTAATAGGAGTCAATTAGGCCCGTGTGATTAAGTGCCCGTGGTTTACCGGCAATTACCGAAACCATTACCTGTCTCATTGTGAACGCAGTATGCTAATCTCCCATCCCTCTGCAAAATCCACGCGCAAATGAGCACTTTTAATGCCACCGGAACTTAATGTGATTTAATGACACGGTCGGGCTCTTTTACACCTACGACGGCGCGCGCTTCTCCGGTGATTTACAGGAATAATATGTGCACAGATGATGAAGATTAGTCATACGTTTGTTCAACAGTTTTAAAAAAATCCTTGGACAGATGAGGAGATGCTTCAAGATAATACGAGAGTTATTAACAAAGACCAGAGTTTAAAGAGATGAACGGCTTTGTGGGACGTACAAGGAGAGTCACACATCTGTATCAGTCAGTATATAGTTATAATATAATCACAGTTTAGACGCAAGAACATAAGAAACGTGGAGTTTTGACCCAGTGTACATCATGGTTGCTTGGTGGTTATGGAAATCTCTAGCTTGATGTCATGATTTTTCTACAAAGAAGTAAAATTTGAAACTTAAAAATTGGCCAAACAGGGAAAAAAATACATCTTCTTCTTTAACCTTAAATGAAAAACATAACTGTGTCTTGGTAAAATGAGTAATATAAACTGCTATAGAGCATATATTATCCCGAAGGAAATACATTTTTCAATAACCAGTCACACATGTGAGTGTGATTCTGCCTTCCTCACAGTTCATCCAACTGCCCAGTGTCCTTGTTGAAGCTTCCTCCCCAGCAGACCACAGAGTTGAAAAGGACACTGGAGATGACTGTCTGGTAAAACATCAACAGGAGATTCTGGTAGATGCTAAAGGACTTCAGCCTTCTGAGAAAGTACAGCCTGCTCTGGCTCGTTCTGTAGAGCCTGGCCTGGATTCAAGATGTAGGCCCAAATACTTCTCTCTCTACGAGCAGTGGACGTGCTCCAGGGGCACAGGCACAGATAAAAGGCCTGAAGGGACTCAGTGCAATATTTATTTTATTTATTAAATGTTAGTTGTTTTTTTTTTTTCTTGGTATGGATGTGAGGATGTGTCTGTATTTGTTCATTTTTACTGCTACAGATCTGCTCTGTCGAAGTTTCGTTGTATTTCATACAATGACAATAAATAAATCTAAACTCTAGAGTTCCACTCAAGGGTCACAAGTTGCAGTTGTGGCCTGCTCCTCCTAAAATCCATCACCATCACCAAAGTCCTCAGTGAGTTGCCTGTACCCCCCTTTGTCACCGTTCTTGATACACCCCACAATGACTGTGTCATCAGAGTACTCCTGCCTGTGACGCAGCTCTGAGTTGTATCTAAAATCTGCCGTGTACACGGTAAACAGAACAGGTGACAGTACAGTCCCCTGTGGAGCTCCAGTGTTTCATACACCAGTGTCAGAGATGCTCTTTCCCCAGTCGGACATACTGAGGTCTCCCAGTGAGGTCATCTGTAATCCAGCTAATCAGAGAAGAAGCCGCTCCCGTCTTGATTAGTTTGTTTTTGAGCAGCAGAGGTTGGGTGGTGTTAAATGTGCTGGAGAAGTTAAAAAAGGTCATCCTCACAGATCAACTTGCCTTTTTCAAGATTAGAGAGGGACCTGTGGAGCTGGTAGAGCATTATGTAATGACATAAATTACATAAGCAAATTAATCACAATCTCAAAGAGATTATACATCTCAATGGGACTTTCTGGTTATATGAATGTAAAATAAATATTTAAAAAGACACAAAAAGACAGACACAGACATTCAACAGATGTAAGACTGATATAGCAAAGGTGCAAATCTGTCATCCCTCTGAAGCCCATGGATAAACATAATTTTGTTTGCAATGGCATTTTCATTTGTTTGTTAAAGATGCACTATGTAACCTTTCTGTTGTTGTAATTTCTTGGACCACTGCTTTATACGTCTATTCTGAAGTAATGGTACTTTTACTCGAGTACAATATCTGGTTACTTTACTCACTTCTGAAAGATCCGTCCGTGTCCCATTCATGTGCATCCGCAAACACCGCACTTGAGAGAGGAAATGGTTTTACTGCTGCGGCTGCGTCCTATTTATTTACAAAGACTTCCAGGCCAGCGCACTTAAGGCAGGATATGCGATGTGGAACTGCAATTTTCCATGTTCTTTTCCCAACATAGCCCGTTACCGTGGTTACCAGTCTAAACATTCGGGAGCAGACAATGAAATCCCCTTTGTTTGACATTTTTTACGCTCTTTCTTTTCAAATATCGGTGTAGTTCGGCGCGTTACAAACAAAAATGGGAGGTTTATGGAGCGATAAGAAACAACGAAAATACTTCAGCTCAAAAGACGGAATGCACTGAAACCACATCAGTCTTAAGACGTGCCGGTCTGGACACGGGAAAGCGAAAGTGTACAAGAAAGCTAGACGTGTTGTCATGGAAACTAAACTAAATATCCCATCGTGCAGCAGCTTGTTCTAACCGTAGACTGTGGATACAAAAAAGGACAATGCAAACCCGCCGGCCGCCGCGTTCCAAATAGGAAGTGAGCATGAGCGTGAAGTGGTTCCGTCGAGCTCTGGGTCCAAAATTGTCGCCTCGATCTGTGATCTGCTCTGAGCCTCGTTATTTTGTTCTTAAAATGTTAGTATAAACTCGCTCTACATGATTCCGTGTTTATTATTTCACGACACTACTGTAATTTGTACCTAGATCGAGATTAAAGATTAAGATTAAAGGTGCATTGTGTAGCTTTTCTGGTGGAGGGTTTGTCAGATGCTTGTCTCTGAGGATTTACAGTCCAGATCTGTGGAGAGGCAACACCGCTCACAGTCAGAATGTCTGTTTTTAGTTACATACCTCGATACACAGGCCACGATACGATACATATCTCGATACAGTGCACTTTCGATTTGATATGATATATTTGATTCGATACGGTAATAAAATAGAAACGCTAAAAAGTCTTTGTTAAACCATGTCTTGTGCAAAGTTCATATGAAACACAAACATTTTAATTATCAAAATTGTGAAAATGTCAAATGTGTCGCATAAATGAATTTCCTTCCTCTGAAAAAGCAACAAAACTGTAGCGCTGTAACAAAATAATGTAGGTTATGTTTACAATGAAAGGTTGTATGGAGGATTTTTTTTTTTGTTTCAAATTAAAATACCATTACAGAGACGCAGCAGCTTTGTAATTATGATGACCAAAACAAAACAAAAAAGAACGAAAATCTATCAATTGTGGACGTGTTGAGGCCAGATAAACATCAGCCAATAGAAAACGAGGCTCCCTCATTTTCTATTGGCTGTTAGGTCGTCACTCAAACTCCCTAGTGTAACTGACTCAGCGGCGCGTGGGGATTACGTGGTTTACGCAGCGGTTCTTAGAGGCTTTTTCGAACTGTCGCTTCGTCACATTTCGCACAAAGTTTGTCGCGACGGCGGACGAGAATCCGCGACCGGTTCGCCACAAAAGAAAGTCCGTTTTTGAGGTCGCTGAGAGAAGAAGAGAAGGGGAAAAAGGAGCGAAGACAAACTGAGGTGATTCTTGGAGAGATTCCTTCCAGCGATGGCGCGACCGAAACGGACGAAGGGTCTAAAAACTGACGCGTCGGTCGCTGAATTACTTCTAGACAGGAAACTTCAGCAGTAATTCTGAACGCGCACAAAGACTGTTGCTGTATTTCTCTTCCCTTAAAAAAAATCCTCTATACAACCTTGAAACGAATCACCGCATCACCGTATCAGAAATGTATTTGTGCCCGAATACGTTGTTTCTGTTTCCGCAATTAAAGCTTCCCTATCCACACCATAACGCAAACCTGCCTGAAATGCAAGTCACATGACTAGGCAATCTCACGACATCATGTGGGCGGTAAAAACAAGGAAGTTGCAGCAGCTGATTTCGAGTTGAAAAGATCTTTTCGTGGACTGACACCGAGGTTCAGTTGTTACCAAACGCAACACTGGATTTTATCTTTTGTCTGTGGTTTGTTTAAACAGTTTTCCGCAATAGCGTCACATGACCGACGTCACGAACCCAGTGAATCAGGAAGGCGCAAGTCACAGTGGCCCAATAAGGACGTAACTAGAGCTTAAACATCAGCGTATCAGTGTTTTCAGGCGTCCACACTGCGCCGGATCAGATCTGTACACAAATGAATTCGTGGGAGCTGGAGGCACCAGATCCGTTTTCCATCGGATTACTGTGGACGAACACTGCATCTACAACAAAAATGACTTAAAATCGTGGTTGGAGCCTTAGTAAAATACATCGAAAAATACTCTTGGTGATACATTGAGCCCATGATATCAATACTGTATCATCACATTAAACAATACAATATATCAGTATTTTGACTCTTAATTGTAAATACCAAGTTTAGTTCCATATTGTGGAATAAACAAAACAAAACAAAAGAAAATAATATCACAGAGATAAGTAGGTGGCAGACCCTCCCTCAGAAAAGTTACACAGTGCACCTTTAAAGCTCAAACGACTACATTTTGCGCAATATAGCACGTTAAAAAAAAGCCTACATTTTATTTACATATGACCACAATTATACCAATAACCAACTTCCTCAAACTAAATCACGAGTTGCAAAAGTATCACACCATCGTAGCATTTTATCTCGCTAATCGCCATAACCGCCGCGAAATTTACGACGCAGTTAGAGAAAGCGATACGAGCTAGCCTTAGCGCGACGCCGCTACGATTTACGACGGGCGGAGACGCTCTTTTGGAAATTGAAAGCTCGATTAGTGCTGATGCCCGGTCTGGGAGAGGGCCGTGTCAGGACTGCTCAGGTGCGCCTAAGTGCAGCGCTCGTTATAGCCCCCATTTAGCTTAGCGTAGCCTAGCATGCGCGCTACGTGACTGACAGGTTCACAACGGGCTCGGAGGTGTTAGCGTTAGCCCGTATGATTTATGTGTCAGGAGGCGATGCGGAGCGAGCGCGTCGCGTCCAGAGTAAGTCTACTTTAGAATCTCCGAGTGCTCGTAAAAAGAATGAGAACACGCTAAAGCCCGATTACATTACAGCGGAGGAGTTAGCGTTAGCCTAGCCAGCATGAGTCATCAAAACGACTTTTATTCCTCCCCACGGCCAAATATTTTTCGTTAAAGCGCCCGAATTATGCTATTTTTTGATTTTCTGATGTTATATTGTTGCTTCCTCATCACAAACAGACCTGGAGTCGTGTTTTGTTTCATTCTTAGACTTTATTAAACAAACTTTATTGATCCACAAGGGAAATTATTTGGATACAGTAGCTCATACATCACAAAAAAAAAAAAAAAAGTAAATGATAATAATAAATTCTAAATAAATTGCAAACAAAAAATATTAAATTAAATTATATAAATGTAAAGGTACAATTCAAAATAAAACAGAAAAATAAGTAATAAAATACAAAATCTACATAAGGCTGAGTTGTTGTACAGTTGTAGGGAGTATTATCTGTTATATAAGGGTGAGTTGTTGTACAGTTGTAGGGAGTATTATCTGTTACATAAGGGTGAGTTGTCGTACAGTTGTAGGGAGTATTATCTGTAACATAAGGGTGAGTAGTTGTACAGTTGTAGGGAGCATTATCAGTTACATAAAGGTGAGTTGTACAGTTGTAGGGAGTATTATCTGCTACATAAGGGTGAGTTGTTGTACAGTTGTAGGGAGTATTATCTGTTACATTAGGCTGAGTAGTTGTACAGTTGTAGGGAGTATTATCAGTTACATAAAGGTGAGTTGTACAGTTGTAGGGATTATTATCTGTTGCATAAGGGTGAGTTGTTGTACAGTTGTAGGGAGTATTATCTGTTACATAACGGTAAGTTGTTGTACAGTTGTAGGGAGTATTATTTGTTACATAACGGTAAGTTGTTGTACAGTTGTAGGGAGTATTATCTGTCATATAAAGGTGAGTTGTACAGTTGTAGGGAGTATTATCTGTTACATTAGGCTGAGTAGTTGTACAGTTGTAGGGAGTATTATCAGTTACATAAAGGTGAGTTGTACAGTTGTAGGGAGTATTATTATCTGTTGCATAAGGGTGAGTTGTTGTACAGTTTGTAGGAGTATTATCTGTTACATAACGGTAGTTGTTGTACAGTTGTAGGGAGTATTATCTGTTGCATAAGGGTGAGTTGTTGTACAGTTGTAGGGAGTATTATCTGTACATATAAGGGTGAGTTGTTGTACAGTTGTAGGGAGTATTATCTGTTACATAAGGGTGAGTTGTTGTACAGTTGTAGGGAGTATTATTTGTTACATAAGGGTGAGTTGTTGTACAGTTGTAGGGAGTATTATTTGTTACATAAGGGTGAGTTGTTGTACAGTTGTAGGGAGTATTATCTGTCATATAAAGGTGAGTTGTACAGTTGTAGGGAGTATTATCAGTCCTTCTATAGTCTGGTGCAGTGGGTGAGCAGTCCAGTGTCCTCGTGTCCGTCACTGTGACAAATTCTCACATTTAACACACAAAACCTGCATATTTAACTTCTTCTGAGTTCTTCTCTCAAACGGAAAACACTCTGTTCCACCTTGTGATGTCACGTGGTAATACAGGAAGTGCTCCACTGTGTTTTTAAACTAATACATCTTCACTAGAATTTGGATCATTTCAGCCAGGGAATTGACAATCTCTACTGAACTAAAGCTAAAAAGCAGCTGTTAACTTGAAAACTATGACATCACAAGGTGGAACAGAGCATTTTTGAGTAGCTGTATTTCAAAATAGTGTTACTCAATTAGAAGTACAAAGTAGTGTCCCAAGAAATGACCAAGAAAGTAAAAGTATTTGCAAAACCTACAACTCAAGTAAGAGTAACTTGAAGAGTAACTCTGGGACATGACATCAGATTTATAGTTTGAACATTACCGTATTTTCCAGACTATAAGTCACTCCGGAGTATAAGTCGCACCAGCCGAAAAATGCGCAATGAAGAAGAAAAAAACATATATAAGTCGCATTTTTTGGGGAAATGAATTTTATAAAATCAGAGACCAGGAACCGACATTTCCTGTTGAAAGTGAAGTTCTAGTAATAACAATAGAAGAGAGAACAACAGACTGTTAACGTCACATATGAACAGTTCTTCAGATAAACTATAACATAAACAACAGAACAGAACAAGTTTAACAAACTCTCCATCTCACTCCAAATCACTAAATCCATTCAATTCTTCATCCTCGGTGTCACTTCTGCGCGACCTCCAGAGATAAACCATAGATCCATGATGTAAACAGAGCGCCGCTTCCTCTTCTGTGTCGCTGTCGTCAGACTCAGCATCAGTTCCAGTTAGAATTATTCCGGCCTTTCTGAATCCCGACAGGATGGTTTTGGTGTCACTGAAGTTTAGGCTTTGTCCATCCATCCAGTGACTTCCAGGAAAGTTACATGGCGCATCCTCCCGGTTGCCATGAAGTTGTGTTCTCCATCCTCGCTTTCATAAATTCCTCGCCCACTCCAAACTTTCTTTCTGCTGCTCGATTATCATTTTCAGCTGCAGATTTCACTATTTGCAGCAGGACAGCGGCTTTTTCTGCAGGAGACATGCCCAGTAGAGCCAAGTGACAGTGGTACAGGAGTAATAGTTGTACAAGATACTGACACACAAACCTAGAGCCTCTCACGGCTGTCAGTGTGAAAAATTAGATATATAAATCTCACCGGAGTATAACTCACTCAAGTCGCAGGACACACCCAAAGCATAAAAAAAGTTTGACTTATAGTTTAAAAAAACAAAAAAAAAAAAAAACAGTATGTAATGTGAAGGAGAAAACATAACATAACGCAGAAGATCAGGCATTTTGGAACTAAATCAACAACAATTTAGGGCTGGGTATCATTAAGAAGTTGCCGATACAATACATACTCGATACACAGGCCACGATACGATACATATCTCGATACAGTGCACGTTCGATTTGATATGATATATTTCAAATCAATTCGATACGGTTCAATAAAAAATAAAGTCTAACTCATGGCTGTGATACTAAAGTCGTTGTTAAACCACTTCTTGTGCAAAGTTCATATGAAACACAAACATTTTAATCGCCAAAACAGTGAAAATGTCAAATGTGTCGCATAAATGAGTTTCCTTTCACTCCACAAACCACAAAACTGTTGCACTGTAACAAAATAATTTAGTAAAACACACCTAAAAATACTCTTGCTGATATATCAATACAGCAGCCCACGATATCGATACTGTATCATCACATTAAACGATACGATATATTGATATTCCGTTATTTTTGCGCACCCCTACAACAAATGTTCAAATTTTTCAGTATTTTTAAGCTTTTATTCAAGTAAAAGTGCTGTTACTTCAGTAAAAACCCATATTACTCAAGTTCTAGTTAAAGTATGTGACCAGAAAAGTACTCTGAAAACTACAATTTCTTTAAAAAGTTGCTGAAGTAAACGTAAATGAGTAGTACTGACCTCTGATGAAGAATGCAGTGTGAAGTAATTTAACAGGAGCGGTGTAAACCCGACTCATTACATCTTCATAATTATGTAAGCACTTGCAATCATTAATCGCGCCGTTCTTTCTGGCTGTGGATTGGCGGGCGTTGGCTGGGCTCCGGTTTGTTATGGTGCGCGCGGACATTGTAATCAGGGGCCCGTAATCAGTGGCCTGGGGCCGGTGCCAGCAGCTCTAATGTGGTTCTCCTCGGGGCCGATAGACTGAGCGCGCACATACGGCCTGGCATATGGAGCCCGCCATTAAACACGCACAATCACACAGCAATCACACGGAGGAGACGAGGATGAGAGAGAGAGAGGAGACGAGGAGAGAGAGGAGAGAGAGAGAGAAGAGAGGAGAGGAGAGACGAGGATGAGAGAGAGAGGAGATGAGAGGAGAGGAGACGAGAGGAGGAGAGAGAAGAGAGAGAAGAGTGAGGAGGGAGACGAGAGGAGGAGAGAGAGAGAGAGAGGAGAGAGAGGGAGAAGAGAGGAGAGAGAGAGAGAGAAACGAAGAGGAGAGAGAGAGAGAGAGAGAGAGAGAGAGAGAGAGAAGAGAGAGAAGAGAGAGAGAGGAGATGAGAGAGAGAGAGAGAAGAGGAAAAGAAAGAGAGAAGGAGAGAGAGAGAGAGAGAAGAGAGAGAGGAAGAGGAGAGAGAGACAAGAGAGAGGAGAGACGAGAAGAGGAGAGAGAGAGAGAGGAGAGAGAGAGAGAGAGAGAGGAGAGGAGAGAGAAGAGAGGAGAGAGAGAGAGAGAGAGAGAGAGAGAGAGAGAGAGAGAGAGAGAGAGAGAGGAGAGGAGAGACGAGGAGAGAAGAGGAAGGAGAGAGGAGAGAGAAGAAAGATGAGAGGGGAGGAGAGGAGAGAGAGAGAAGGGAGAGGAAAGGAGAGAGAGAGAGAGAGAGGAGAGGAGACAAGGTGAAGAGAGGAGACGAAGAAGAGCAGGAGAGAGGAGATGAAGGAGGAGAGGAGAGAGGAGAGGAGAGGAGACGAGGGAGGAGAGAGGAGAGGAAGAAGAGTGAGGGAGGAGACGAGCTAGGAGAGAGGAGAAAAAAGGAGAGAGGAGGAAGATGAGAGGGGAGGAGATGAGAGGAGAAGAGATGAGCGAGGAGGAGGCGAGAGAGGGGAGGAGAGTCAGAGGAGACGAGGAAGATGAGAGGGGAGGAGAGAGGAGAGGAGAGAAGAGAAGAGAGAGGGGACAAAGGAGGGGAGGAGAGAGAAAACAAGAGGAGAGAAGAGAGAGAAGAGGAGAGGAGAAGAGAGAGAGAGAGATGAGAGAGAGGAGAGAGAGAAGAGAAAAGAAAAGAAAAGAGAGGAGAGAGAAGAGAGAGCAGAGAGAGGAGAGAGGAGAGGCAGAGAGAGAGGAGAGGAGAGGAGAGAAGAGAGGAGAAAGAAGAGAGAGGAGAGGAAAGGAAGAGACGAGGAGAGAGAGACGAGAGAGAGAGAGAGAGAGAGAGAGAGAGAGAGAGAGAGGAGAGAGAGAGAGAGAGGAAGAGAGAGAGAGAGAGAGAGAGAGAGAGAGAGAGAGAGAGAGAGGAGAGAGAGAGAGAGAGACGAGAGAGAAGAGAGGAGAGAGAGGAAAGAGAAGACAGAGAGAGGAGAGGAGAGAGAGAAGAGAGAAAGGGAGAGAAGAGAAAGGAGAGGAAGAGAGAGAGGAGAGAGGACAGAGAGAGAGAGAGAGAGAAGAGAGGAGATGGAGAAGAGAGAGAGAAGAGAGAAGAGAGGAGAGGAGAGACGAGGAGAGAAGAGGAAGGAGAAAGGAGAGAGAAGAAAGATGAGAGGGGAGGAGAGGAGAGAGAAGAGAGAGGAGAGAAGAGAGGAAAGGAGAGAAGAGAGGAGAGGAGAGAAGAGAGAGAGGAGAGGAGACAAGGTGAAGAGAGGAGACGAAGAAGAGCAGGAGAGAGGAGATGAAGGAGGAGAGGAGAGAGGAGAGGAGACGTGGTGAAGAGAGAGGAAACGAAGGAGGAGAGGAAAGAGAAGACGAGAGGAGAGGATGGACGGGCTTAGGGGTTCAGCTCAACAGCAATCAGGGCTCAAAGTGGGTTTAATGGAATTAAGGAGCTCGAGTGAGAAAAGACTAAAGATGATGAAGTTTTAGCAGCAGAATAATGAGGCATTTTCTCAATTATGACCCAGCAACAGGAGGTCAGAGCCTGAGTACTAATGTGAATGTGACTGTTTGTGCATGAAACACGGGGCTAAAGGGCCGTGCACATAGATTATGTACATAGGCCCTCTCATCGCAGAAACCACTCTGTTTCAGTTTTCCTGAGACTCTGAGCTCCTGGTCCACCTGTGACTGAAGTGTGGGACCTTTTTAAATGTGGTGTGACACCCACACTGTGACACTGCTGTGCCATTGTGGACACTGTCACTGAAGCTGCACACACAAGACCACATGTTCACACACACACACACACACACAGAGACACGTACATATACACACGACCACATGTTCATGTGATAATGAAGGGAAAAGGCTTGTGGTCAGAATCCAGGGCAGCGTGGCACTGGACAGTACACCATGTGCTCTGTGTTCCTCTAGTAAGGACGCTAAGAATGAATCAGAACATTTACTCTCATCGGTCCAGAGCTGCACCCAAACCTCAGGGCCTGAACATGGAGGTACATTCAAGTGAGTTAAAGCAGTGATGATTAAAAAGCAGTTTTTAAGACAGCTTAGGCTACGTTCAGACTGCAGGGCTTAACACTCAATTCCGATTTTTTTGTGAAATCCGATGTTTTTGCGAGGTCATTCACATTTCCAATTAAATGCGACTTGTATGTGACTCCAGTGTGAACATTAAACGGCCCGAAAGTGTCCCACATGTGCACTGGAGACACGACGACGTCAACCGCAGCGAGCGTCTCTGTGTTTACAGAAGTTGTCCAAACATGGACGCAGCATCGAGCACCTGGAGATTTTAAAGTTCCTCTCGTACCGGAGCCAGAACATGAACAACTTACTTGTTTTAAGGAGGAGATTGAGAAGGAGAAGGACGAGGTTTTTGGTCGTGGTGTTTTGTGGGGACAGCGGCAGCGACGTCCGTTGAAAGGAACGTGTGGATGTGGAGACGGAGCCAAGAGTGGTGAGTGGTGATGTGCTTCGCTTCAGTGACACGGAGTTCATTAACAATTTTCACCTACTTCAGTGCAGAATAGTGACGTTTGTGGCTTGTTGATAACGTGTAGGTCGGATGAATGCGCTTTGGTGGTTCAGACTGAAGTCGCATGTCAAAAGATCAGATATGTATCGGTTTCAGGAGCACATATCCAAGTGGCCTGGGTCACATTTGAAAAAATCAGATCTGTGTCGTTCAGACTGTCATTAAAAGATCAGATACAGGTCACACAGGGGCCAAAAAATCTGATTTGGGTCACTTCAGGCTGCAGTCTGAACGCAGCCTAAGAGAAAAAAGTTCCTGATCTGAAATAGTTAAAAATGCCATAAAGTCCTTTTTTGAAAGTCGTCAGTCCCTGTCAGCCAGTGTCCATGTCTATGAGAAAAATAGATTTGGATAGGAGTTTGTTTTGTTTGTTTGTTTGTTTGTTGCAGTACCAATACCCTGTCCAGTCATTTTAATAGATCCCTGATCCACGGCTGCACTGTGAGAAGTCTGAGTCTGTGCTCATATAACAGAAGATTTACCCTACACAGTTTATTCTAAAATCTAAATCATCACTGGACTCGTTCTGAACTATAATGAAGGCAATCTGAACACTGGACTAATTCCCCTGCTGAAGGTGTATGGGCTGTATTATTGGTTGTATAGAGGATTTTTTAAGGGAAGAGAAATACAGCGACAGTCCTTTTTCAAATGTTGTGCATGCGTGACACCACCTTCCTCCTCCACAGTTCCTTCAGTAGAAACATCTCCTCCCGCCTCCTTACTCTAGAAATCACACTTGTTTACAGCCAGTGCACGTTCAGAATTACTGTTGAATTGACCTGTCTAGAAATAATTTGGCGACCGACGCGTCTTCAGTCTTTAGATCCTTCGTCTGCTTCATTCGCGCCATCGCTGGAAGGAATCTCCAAGAATCGCCTCAGTTTGTCTTTGCTCCTTTTCCCCGTCTCTTCTTCTTTCGGCGACCTCAAAAACAGACTTTCTTTTGCGGCGAACTGGTCGTGGATTCTCGTCCGCCGTCGCGACAAACTTGAAATGCGAGGAAGCGACAGTTTGAAAAGGCGTCTAAGAACCGCTGCATGAACCACATAATCCCAGTGTGCCAATTACACTAGAAACGTAGGGAGTTTGATTGACAACCGAACAGCCAATAGAAAATGAGGGAGCCTCGTTGTCTATTGGCTGATGTTTATCTGGCCTCACTACGTCCACAGTTGATGGATTTTCATTCTTTTTTTTTTTGGTCATCATAATTACAAAGCTGCTGCGTCTCTGTAATGGTGTTTTAAACATTCATTGACAATTTGAAACGGAAAAAAAATCCTCCATACAACCTTTACGAGCCTAAAGTTAAAGCTAAAGTTCTAAACATTATAATGAGAATATGGATTGAAATAATTATTGTTCAAACAAAGCCGTGTTAAAATATTTGAGTTCGATTCAAAAGACTTCAAACCACTCATATCTGGTACCAACCTTTCCGCCCCCCTCACAACTCCACACGCGCAACTGAACAAAAGGTCAACAAGTGGCGATCTGAGAGCCGCCGCTTTCCCAGCATGCCCCCGTCTGCGTGCGGCTTTCATGGCCGTGTCCGCGGGGCGCTCCCTCTCTCCCCTCCCCTCCGGCTCAGCGCTCCTGTCTGCGGTGGTCTCCTACTGTCCGGCCGCTTTTGAGAATCACTCATCACCGCATCCATACCTCCGGGCTAACTCCACTCCCCCCTCTCCTCTCCTCTCTTCTCTCCATCATGTCTCTACCTGTCTTTTTTCCTCCGTCTCGCTCCGTCCACTACCCCCCCCCAGGCCAGCGGGGTTCGGGCTGAGTGTGCGGCGGCGGATCACAGCCCGTAACCTGCGCTGCGGACAGGAGAGGGGCGCGGGGCTGGACCTTGCCCGAGGATAGGTCCGCGCCTGCTGGGGGCGAAGGGGAAGGGAGGGCGGGGGGAAAAGGCCGGGGGCTAGGTAAGCAGCCCGGGCGTCAGTTTGAACTACAGCGGGAAGGCGGGGAGGGGGGTGATGGAATGACAGGCCGGTGAAGCGATGGCGAGTACAAAGACGTGCAGTTGTGATGTTATGGTTTCATTAAAAGTTTAGTAGCAGGGTTTTTTTTTTACGATTGTTCCAGCGATAATGGTCAGACACAGAGTTTTTCTCCACAAAAACAGACTTGGTAATTATTCACAGTGTTGGGAAGTAACTGAATACATGCACCAAAAATGTGTATTTATTCTGAATACTAATTTGACTACCATATTTGTAATACATAAGGTGCACAGAATTATAAAGTGCATTAAGTGAAACAAACGGAGACACTTGAGACTGATCCTTTAGACCAGACGTCCACGATCCATTGGCAGATTCGCCATTTTCGGCATTGCCTCTCTGTCTTGGTGAATGTGTGTTATGAATGTGAATGTGGGTGGATAATTTAAGTTTGTTTTTTTATTTCCTACGAGGTCGGCTCAAATATACATTGAGAACATTTTTTTGTTGGACATTGGCCAACCGAGTGTGCTATGCATTTTTCACCCTTGTCTAATGCAGCTTTGCGCACATTTGTTTACGTTTAACAGAAACTAGACTTAAAACTACATGGTTAATTTGCACAAACTAAAAAACAGCTCGGTCCTTGTGGCTGATGCGGTCAGCTGTCCAACTAACTCCTCGAGACTCCTGACTACAGTAACCGTAATGCTCCAACAATCCATCAAGAGCGGCTTCGTAGTTTACCAAAGTCGTACTAAAACATTTTGACAGATTTCTGAGCGCCGCATACCACCTAAAATCAGTTCGAGGTCAGTAAACACAACCAGAATTAATACATAAGATTACACTGGATTATAAGGTGCACTGTTGAGTTCGAAAACCATGATAATGATACATACACTATACTACTGTACTATACTTTACTACTTTACTTTAGTACTTTTTAATTTGATAGTATTCAGAACACCTGTTACTTTCCTAAATTAAAAGGAATTGTGGGGAAGTTGGCCCAAGTGGTCGAAGAAGAAGGCAGGCGGAAAAATGCCCCTTTACCAAAAAATGTTTATTTCAAAATGAAAATACATATTTACAAAAATAACTCTGCTTAAATAAAGCAAAAGCAACAGAACTTAACAGAACAAAAGAAAATACCCCACGTGCAACTGGCTGCACTGATGGTGATTCACCTTGAATGGCTAAACTGCTCCCACTTTTATACTGCCCAGAAAGGAAGTCCCTCCCCCTGGATTCTCACCAACTCACAGGTTAGTTTGTCTTAACTTCCCTGGTTTTTTAGGTGTGCTATATAATATAATATCTGAGGCCTAAATCCCCCTTTAAATTAAACAGTTAAACTCCAGATAAACTAGAAACACTGAAACCAAAATCCTACAAAACAATTTCATAAAACAAAAAGAACCGAATCTGAGGCTTCCCTCCACATGGTCTGGGCCAACAGACACCGACGACAGACACGCCCCCTCTTTTGGAGTGTGGAGTCACAGGTAAGGTGGTAAGTTAAGCAAAATGAATAGATATAACCAAATAAAATGTATTTTAAGTAACTGTATGAATGGTGATCAATTTAACTAAACAAAGACTAAATAAAACAAACCCGGGATAGTATCATTTAGCTGTTTAGTGAACTTAGGTAGATGTAAATGAAATGAAAAGTGAAAAAATAGGGACGAAGGCCCTCTTTGTCACAGGAATATATGGGTTTCTATTCATGCTGCCATCGATAAACTCTAACTATCTTTACAATCTGGATATGAGAGTGTCAGCAGTGTGGTCACATTTTCGGTAGCCTAACCTCTATGTAATAATAAAATGTCCAGATTTTATTTTTCCATATTATTACCTTGAGTTGTGTTTGGTTTAATCCACACAAACAGTACATTTTTAGAGTGGGTTTTAATTTCAGCCCTGGAATTGCCAATCTTTACTGAACAAAAAGTAAAAGGAAGCTTTAGAGATGTAGACAGACTAATAATAAAGGGTTACACAAACATAATTTCAGGTCTGTTTTTGTCGTTCCAGTACACAACAAGCTAAAACCGCGATTCAAAGTGGAAAAGCCTCTCCTCTCTCCCCTCTCTCTTGTCAGGGCGTCCCCCCCACAGGTCGGCGAGGGCGGTGGGGCAGAGCCAGGGCGGTGGGGCGGGGCGACGGGGGCATCCAGGAGACAGAGGGGTGCCGGTGAGTGTGACGGGGCAGTGCGCGCTCCGGACCCGATCCACGCTGTGATCCATCCAAGACCGGCGCTGACAGGTGAGAGAGCCAGGCACCCCCGTGATGGAAGGGCAGCCGGGGCTCGGAGGGAAGGCCGGGGGGGGGGAGTGTGATGGAGGGAGAGTGGAGGGGTTCAGATTGGGTTTGATGGGGGGAAAATCTGACAGGTCTTGAAAAAATAAAAGGGTTTTGTTGTATGTGCGCTTGTTGAATGAATGAATGAGGTGTGTGAAGTGGTCAATAAGGCTGCTTTTAACTTTAAATTTTTTTAAGTTCTACACTATAAGCCGCTACTTTTTTCTCACACATTGATCCCTGTGGCTTAAACAACGATGCAGTGAATATATGGATGGATTATTTGTTTTATTTGACAGCGTCACTGTCTGTGCAGTTAACATGAAGTTGTTCGAGATGTTGCCAGCTCACTAAAACAGTTTATCGCCATCTGATAAAATAATAAATGAGCATTAGTGAGTGGGATACATTTTAATGCAGGTGGATGCCTGAATGTCAAGAAGAAATGTCTCAAACCTCAGTAGCCGGATATCCTCTCATACCTGAGCAATACACCTATCCCCGCCCCCCAGGACAGCCTGAAATCTGCTGAAATCCAACAAGACAATGATACCAGACACTACAGAGGCTCTTTCTGCAGGAGACATGCGCAGAAATAAAAAAATTTAAAGTTTTAAGTCTACAAAAACTATTATGTACCCTTCGTCTTGCATGTATCCATGTTCGCCGGATAAGATTACATCTTTGTATTCAGCATCGCTGTCGTCTTCTCCACAGCAGATTGATGTTGTAGCAGAGCTTGGCGCACATAAATAATGACTTGTATAAGTACAAATGCTCGCTGGTGATTGTTATTTTCCTCCTTGTGACATCTGTTTTTGTATGTCCTTGTTTTTATTTGGTGGTAAATCCACACCCTCTGTCGATGACGCGTGATGGGTTCACGTAAATGGTATAAACGCGGGTCGTTCAAAGGTGAGTAGTTTGTTTCCCGGTGGAACTGGTGTGGGAACCAGCACCGGCACCATTCTGACCGGCCTCAAAACAGCTAAAGTGAGCAGGATTTGAAATTGAAAAATGATGAAAAATCTATTTAGGAATTATGATAAATGACTGTTGCTATAGCACTTAACAATTACAACAAAATATTATATCTTTTGAATAGGACAAAGTTCTCAAAATGTTCCAAATAACAGGAAGCTTAAATCCACAAATACTGTATTTCCCCTCTGTTCATTTCTCAGATAGTTTAATCTGGTTCATGTGGAGTTTAGGCTCTTCCCTCTTCATCAGTTTCATCATCGTTGCTTCTTCTATGAAAACAATCCCAGGACAGCAAACACAGCACAAACACACGAGCCTTGGAGACGCCATATTTGAGAAAAACAAAACATTAGCGATGTGTGAAGAACCAAATATTTTTCTTTCGAATTTGTTTGCATTTTTACATTGATTAACTTTGAACCAACCACAGATGCAGAGCAGGGACCATGACTCAGAGATTTAGATAAAAAAAAAAAAAGTAGTGCTGTCAAATTTTTTTTATTATTAACAAGTTAATGGCGTTAATTTTGTAATTGTGAGGTTAACGCTCTTTGTTCAGACTGCAGGGCTTAATGCGCAATTCAGATTTTTTTTTGTGTAATCCATTTTTTTGCGAGGTCATTCACATTTCCAATTAAATGCGACTTGTTTTTGGTCTGTGAACTTTAAACGCCCCAAAAGTGTACTGCATGTGCATTGGAGGACACGACGACGTCACACACAGCAAGTGTGCTCAGTGTTTACGGAGCTCACCTAAAATCTGGGCTTGTCTCCCAAAATATGGTCCAGTTCTTCGTAAAATGTTCAGGTTTCCACGGCCCTCTTTGTATTTGTAGTTTTCGTTGACATTGGAGCAGCACTTGAACATGTCTTTGGCAATCATTTCAAAAACCGCCTGGTTCCGATAAATAAGACCCCTCCAATTTTTCCTGAATACAGCGATCCCCCCAAATATTATTAAACTCACTAACCTCGCTTTCCCTCCATCGACGAGTCTCTGAGCCTGATGTGTAGGTGGGATGAATGTGACCTGACCGTTCAGACTGAAGTCGCATGTCAAAAGATCGGATATGTATTGGTTTTAGGAGCACATATCCGAGTATCCTGGTTAGGGATGGGCATGATTAATCGATTAATCAATAATTGATCATTAAGAATTTCATCGATTACGTTAATTTTAATCGACAAACCGAATGTAGGTTGCTGTGTGTGTCGTGACCAAACAGGTGTGTACATGTGTCTCTGCATCAGAAGGAGCAAGACACAAACAGTAGGTCAGTCTGCAACGTACCGAAGCACAAATGCGTATTTAACGATGATTTGTACAAGAAATTCCACGCTTTCCGTTGCGTTCGGGACAAGTGTGAGTCCATGTGCACAGTGTATAAAGCAGCACATATGTTTCTGTGTCCAGTGGAAAAAAGTTTTGCCAGGTGAGAGTCGCGCAATGTCGATGACGAGTCCCCACCCCCCTCCCCCCGTACGGTGTCCTGGTTTTGACAAACACAAATCTGGTCACACTAACCTGTATTCACCTGAGTCATGTCTTTTAATCCGACAGAAATTGAACCACATCAGCGACACAAGAGCTGGAGTTTTATCTTCGCTGAGTTTATGCAAATTAGCAATGCGGTTTTAAGTTTTGTTTCTGTGAGACTTGCGCAAAACTGAATTAAACACATTATAATGTCAAACAGGCTGATGTGGCTCTAGAGTCGTTACGGTTTATATGTCGTAAAGTTTAGTAGTGCAGATAGTAATAATAATGATGATAATTTTAATATAAAAACGTTAATGATCGATCATTAATTCTTCCGACGATTGATTAAGAAAATTTCAATCGAATGCCCATCCCTAATCCTGGGTCACATATGAAAAAATCAGATCTGACTGTCATTAAAAGATCAGATACAGGTCACATAGGGATGAAAAAAATCAGATTTGGGTCACTTGAGTCTGAACGTAGTGACCTCGTGAACTTTTTTTTTCATAAACTGTGGCCACTGCTGGTAACGTTAGAAAAAACTACAGGATCTGGCTGTAAACCGGAAGCGAAACAATTTGAACGAAACGAAACGCCTGGTGCGCTGTGGGGTTAGTGAGCTGTGCCGCGCTGATCCGGTCCGACCCTCTGCTGGAGCCCATATGCCGACGCAATGACACGTGCTAAGTGAGTCTGTTTTTACAATATGTGCGCGATAGCATAAAGCACGTGGGTTTGCGGCGGTCATATGGAGTCATTAGCGTCGCGTTTACGCAAAATCTGGAAAAAGAAGTGCTTTAAAGACAACGCAGACGACAGTGAAAGCATGGCCTCGTTATTACTTTGCCTTTTAATAACATTGTGGTTAAAAATCAGATGTGTGTCTTAATCTTAAAGTAATAGAAAAGTGCTCAAATTAGTCAAAATGTAGATCCAGTTTAGTTAATTTAACAACCCAGACTTTGTTTCTACATTAACAGTCAATAAAGAAATGTTAGAGAGTGAATTTCTGCTTTTGTTGACATTACACTCACACACAAACACACACACACCACCTTATTTATCAAATCTTTTTCTGTTTTTACTGTCTCTAATATCCAGTATAAATAAAAATAAATGAATAAAGCCTATATTCTCTTAAAAAAAAAAAAAAGATCTCTACACGTCAAACCAGCAAATATGTAAGAACGTCCACCTTGTTTGTTTTGAAAGTATAAACGAGCTCAACAAAAATGTGATCATTTTCCATCTGCTGTCGGTCTGGTTTGTTTTATCATATAGAGCTTTAAAGTTCTGTCTTTAAGAAACAAATAAACACTTCAACCATTCAACATAAAAGCTCCAACATTTACCACCTACAGAAAGAGAATAAGAGAACACATGCAGAGATGTTCAAAATGAGTGAAGAGATGCTCCCGGTAAATCCAATCCATCCATTTTCTTCTGCTTATCTGGGGCCGGGTTACAGGGGCAGCAGACTAAACAGGGACTCCTAGACTTCCTTCACCCCAGACTCTTCTCCAGCTCCTCCAGGGGGACCCCAATGTGTTCCCAGGCCAGTCAAGAGACATAGTCCCTCCAGTGTGTCCCGTTGTCTTCCTCGGAGCCTCGTTCCGGTGGGACATGCCCGGAACACCTACTCCTCCTCTCGACGTGGAGGAGCAGCGGCTCTACTCCGAGCTCCTCCCGTGTGGACGGGCTCCTCACCCTGTCTGTAAGGAAGCACCCAGCCACCGTGCAGAGGAAACTCATTTGGACCGCTTGTATCTGAATCTGTGCGTCATTCATTCATTCATTTTTCAAAATAAAAAAAATTAAAAAAAATGAAAAAACTACAATTTTCTTCATTATTTGTCTCTAAAAAAAAAAAAAAAACCAAAAAAACAGATAACGATTTTTTTTTTTTTTCATTTTTCGGTTTTATGTTTAAATAAATAATGGAAAAAAATGGATAATGGCCTTTTCCTGTTTCCGTGAGTTAAACTGCGATGCCGGACTTTTGCACCACATACGAATTGAACCAGGACTAAACCAGGTCCAGGACCAGACCAGGACTGAGACCAGGACTGAGACCGGGACCAGACCAGGACTGAGACCGGGACCAGACCAGGACTGAGACCAGGACTGAGACTGGGACCAGACAGGACTGAGGGACCAGACCAGGACTGAGACCAGGACCAGACCAGGACTGAGACCGGGACCAGACCAGGACTGAGACCAGGACCTGATTGGGAATGAGACCGGGACCGAGACCGGGGCCAGACCGGTGCCAGACCGGGACCAGACAAGGACTGAAAACGGATTAGTCCTGTTTTAGTCCTGGTTTAGTCCTGGTTCAGTGTGTATGCGGCACAAAAGTCCGGCATCGCAGTTTAAGTCACGAAAACGGGAAATGGCTGTTATCCATTTTTTCCATTATTCATTTAAAAACAAAATCACAAAATTTAAAAAAAACTCATCATTATCCATTTTTTCATTTTGGTTTTGGAGACAAATAATGAAGAAAACAGCTGTTATTTCATTTTCTTATTTTCGCTTTTATATCGAAAAACAAATGAACGAATGACACACGGATTTATCGGCGATCTCGTCCTTTCGGTCTTTACCCAGAGCTCATGAGGTCTCGTAGGTGAGGGGAGGAACTTAGACTGACGGTAAATCGACCCTCTTCACCACAACGGTCCGATTCTGCGCCCGCATCACTGCCGACGCCGCACCGATCCGTCCGTCAATCTCCACCCACCCTCCCAGGAAGTAAGATAAGATAAGATAAAATAAGATAATCCTTTATTGTCTCCCATGGGAGAAAGTTTGTCTTGGGACAGGGGGTAACATGTTTTATCAAAAAACAGGACGACACAACACAAAGCAGCACATAAACAAACACCATAAAACAAAGTAAATATGAGACCAGTATGACCACGAGTGATGCACCAACCCTTAAATTATCCTTAACAGGCAAAACCCTTGCATTCTTCTGTTCTATTAATTACTGCACATTCCCTAAGCCTATGTGCAGTTTTAGTTATAATTATTGCACATTCCCTAAGCCTATGTGCAGTTTTGATTGCACATTCCCTAAGCCTATGTGCAGTTTTAGTTATAATTATTGCACATTCCCTAAGCCTATGTGCAGATTTAATTATTGCACATTCCATAAGCCTATGTGTAGCTTTAGTTATAATTATTGCACATTCCCTTAGCCTATGTGCAGATTTAATTATTGCACATTCCATAAGCCTATGTGCAGATTTAATTATTGCACATTCCATAAGCCTATGTGCAGATTTAATTATTGCACATTCCATAAGCCTATGTGCAGTTTTAGTTATAATTATTGCACATTCCCTTAGCCTATGTGCAGATTTAATTATTGCACATTCCTTAAGCCTATGTGTAGCTTTAATTGCACATTCCCTACACCTATGTGCAGTTTTGATTGCACAATCCCTAAGCCTTTTATAATTATTTTTTAACTGCATTATCTGAGTTTAGCAGTTTAACATCTAGTGGCACAAAAGAATGTTTGAATCTGTTCAGTTTACAGTTTGGGAGCCTGAACCTTCTGCCCGACGGCATCAACTCAAACTGACTGTGAAGAACATGGGTTGGGTCATTGATCACCTTCCTGCTGAGCTTCCTCACAGTCTCCTCAAACATTTGCTGAAGTGAGCTTGGGGCCACACCCATTATTTTACCTGCTCTTTTAGTCAAGGTAAAAATCTGTGCTTTAAGTTTGACTGACGAGGTCACCAAACCATGTTGACATGCCATAGCGTAAGATAGATTCTATGCATGCTTTATAAAACAACAGCATTACATTGGTGTCAACTCCATGTAACCTAAGCCGTCAGCAGTCACCTCCAGTCTCTCGCTCTAAAACCTTCAAATCAGGCAAGAAATCTAGGGGTAATAATGGACTCAGACTTGAACTTTAACAGCCACATAAAATCAATAACATCTGCAGCCTTTTACCATCTAAAAAACATAGCAAAAATCAAAGGTTTACTGTCTAAATCAGACTTGGAGAAACTTATCCATGCGTTTGTCTCCAGTAGGTTAGATACTGTAATGTTCTGCTCACTGGTCTCTCCAAACGAGCTGTGAGACGCTGCAGAACATCCAGAACATCCAGAACATCCAGAACATCCAGAACGCTGCAGCTCGGGTCCTGACTCGAACTAGGAAGTACGAGCACATAAGTCCTGTGCTCAGGTCTCTGCACTGGCTCCTGTGGCCTCAGAGACTTTAAAGCAGCTCTGCTTGTACAAGTGTCTCCATGGCCGAGCACCAAAGTCCATCTGTGACATGTTAGTGTCATATGAACCATCTCACACTCTGAGGAGCTCAGGGACCAACTCCTGCTGGTGCCCAGAGTCACGACTAAACAAGGGGAGTCAGAGTTTCAGGTTCATGCAGCTAAAACCTGGAACAGTCTGAACATGTGAGACAGACTCTTCTGTGACGCTGTTTAAATCCAGACTCAAAACATTTCTGTTTAACTGTGCAAATAACTGAAAGGTTTTCATTCCGCACTCTTCTCTCTTTTTTAATTTTAATCTTCATGATTATTTATGTTTTGATTTGTTTTTATTATGATTTTAATGTATTTCTTATTCTGTAAAGCACTTTGAATTACTTTGTGTACGAATTGTGCTATACAAATAAACTTGCCTTGCCTTGCCTTAAAAATAGAGTTAAAAAAGTTACACAATACACCTTTAAACCGGGGCTAAACTCTGCATCTTGGCTTCACCTTGAGTATCTTTATTTACCCAGAACTCCGTGATGACCAAAGTTATTTTAAAGGCACGGACACACGGAGGAGGAGGGGGGAGGGGGGAGGTGACCGGGCGGCTGTGACAGGGGCAGGTGTCACGGGTGCCCTCCCTCCGTCCGCCTGCCCCGTCCCCGTCGTCTGGGTCAGGCGGTGGGCTCGGCGGCGCGAACGCGAACGGGGGGGGGGGATGAGGAGCAGGTGGAGACGGGGAGAACGCGAGCCACCTGGCCTAACTCCCCCCCTCCTCCTCCTCCTCCCCGTCGTGCGCGCAGCTTGTCGAGGTTCTGACCCGCCCAGGTATACTCAAACTCGACCAGCCGGGCCCTCGGGTGCTCCCCCCTGTCACGTCGGAGACAGGCCGGGGCGGGCGAGGTGGAGGCTGGTCGTCGAGCGGGCGGGGCGGGCGGGCGGGGGGGGGTAAGAGTAAACAACAGCACCTTTTGTAGCACATCTGTCGGCGTGGCGGCGTCCTACGGCTCGTGACAGTTTTGGTTCAGGGATAATGAGTTGCCCCCTCGTGTTCGGGAGAAGGGCACCGGCTGGATACAGACGTCAGGAGGAGCCGGTGATGCGGGAAGCGGTTTTTCGGACGGCGCGCCAACGTCTAATGACTATGCAAAAACTGATTCTCTCATGGAAATCCTGGAAAAGTCATGGAATTTTAGTGTCTCTTTCAGCGTTCTGTTGATTCTCATTAGACTGTTGCGATTATTTCTGAGCGTCTGCGACTTTTTGTTTAAAAGAGACGACAATAAATGCACTGACAGGATTTTGAATATTAAAAAACTATAAACCAAAACCAGGACGACATCAGGTCTAAACCAGGACTAAACTAAGTCTAAACCAGGACTAAACTAAGTCTAAACCAGGACTAAACTAAGTCTAAACCAGGACTAAAGATAAGACTACACCAGGACTAAATCAGATCTAAACCAGGACTAAAACCGAACTAAACTAAGACTAGGCCAGGACTAAATCAGGTCTAAAACAGGACCAAAAAAAGACTAAACTAAGATTAAACCAGGACTACATCAGGTCTAAACCAGGACTAAACTAAGACTAAACCAGGACTAAATCAGATCTAAACTAGGACTACATCAGGTCTAAACCAGGTCTACATCAGGTCTAAACCAGGACTACATCAGGTCTAAACCAGGACTAAACTAAGACTAAACCAGGACTAAATCAGATTTTAACCCGGGCTAAACTAAGATTAAACCAGGACTACATCAGGTCTAAACCAGGACTACATCAGGTCTAAACCAGGACTACATCAGGTCTAAACAGGACTACATCAGGTCTAAACTAAGACTAAACCAGGACTAAATCAGATCTAAACCAGGACAACACCAGATCTAAATCAGGTCTAAATCAGGAATAAACTAAGACTAAACTAGGACTAAACAAGGACTAAACTAAGACTAAACTGGGACTACATCAGGTCTAAACCAGGACTACATCAGGTCTAAACCAGGACTACATCAGGTTTAAACCAAGATAAAAACCGGACTAAACTTAGACTAAACCAGGACTATCACACTTTTTGACGAATCTGGTCCCTGTCATCAGTAAAGTGGAGCATAAATTGTCATTTGTTTGGTCAAAATACAGAAAAACGTGTTTGAAAATAAAAAAGTTATGGAATTTTAGTCTCTCTTTCAGCGTTCTGTTAATTCTCATTAGACTATTGCGATTATTTCTGAGCGTCTGCGACTTTTTGTTTAAAAGAGACGACAATAAATGCACTGACAGGATTTTGAATATTAAAAAACTATAAACCAAAACCATAAGGAGTCGAAAACATCAGGTCTAAAGTCCAGGACTAAACTAAGTCTAAACCAGGAGTCTAAAACTAAACTAAGTCTAAACCAGGACTAAACTAAGACTAAACTAAACTAAACCAGGACTAAAAAGGACTAAAGACTACTACACCAGAACTAAATCAGATCTAAAACCAGGACTAAAACCGAACTAAACTAAGACTAGGCCAGGACTAAATCAGGTCTTAAAACAGGACCAAAAAAAGGACTAAACCAGGACTACAAGGTCTAAACCAGGACTACATCAGGTCTAAACCAGGACTACATCAGGTCTAAACCAGGACTAAACTAAGACTAAACCAGGACTAAATCAGATTTTAACCCGGGCTAAACTAAGACTAAACCAGGACTAAATCAGATCTAAACCAGGACAACACCAGATCTAAATCAGGTCTAAATCAGGAATAAACTAAGACTAAACTAGGACTAAACCAGGACTAAACTAAGACTAAACCAGGACTAAACTAAGACTAAACCAGGACTCAATCAGATCTAAACCAGGACAACACCAGATCTAATCAGTCTAAAATCAGGAATAAACTAAGACTAAACTAGGACTAAACAAGGACTAAACTAAGACTAAACTGGGACTACATCAGGTCTAAACCAGGACTACATCAGGTTTAAACCAAGATTAAAACCGGACTAAACTTAGACTAAACCAGGACTAAAACCAGGACTAAAATAAGACTAAACCAGGACTATCACACTTTTTGACGAATCTGGTCCCTGTCATCAGTAAAGTGGAGCATAAATTGTCATTTGTTTGGTCAAAATACAGAAAAACGTGTTTGAAAATAAAAAAGTTATGGAATTTTAGTCTCTCTTTCAGCGTTCTGTTAATTCTCATTAGACTGTTGCGATTATTTCTGAGCGTCTGCGACTTTTTGTTTAAAAGAGACGACAATAAATGCACTGACAGGATTTTGAATATTAAAAAACTATAAACCAAAACCAGGGACATTCAAGGAGTCTAAACAGGACTAAACTTTAAACCAGTCTAAAACCAGACTAAACTAAGTCTAAACCAGGACTAAACTAAGTCTAAACCAGGACTAAAAACTAAGTCTAAACCAGGACTAAACTAAGACTAAACCAGGACTCAAAAGAAAGACTACACCAGGACTAAAAATCAGATCTAAACCAGGACTAAAACCGAACTAAACTAACCAGGCCAGGAAAATCAGGTCTAAAACAGGACCAAAAAAGACTAAACTAAGATTAAACCAGGACTACATCAGGTTAAACCAGGACTAACATAAAACTAAACCGGACAACATACTAAACCAGGACTGTGGCGGGGGCTCTATAAAACTTAGGCAAGACGAGACTGATGCAATTGTGCCAGTGTCCAAAGTTGCAAAAATCCCAAAAACAGTGCAGAAATTTAACAGTGAGCAAAACAATCAAAAGTATTTACGTTAAAAACAGGGTTGGTCTGCGTTACCTGTCCCCTTTAAGAATCTTAGGCACACCGACGTTACCTGCTCGTACCGGTGGGAGACGATTAACAGGAACGGCTCCCCTTTATACCCTTGACCTCCCAGGCAATAATCAAAATCACTCTGAAAGACAAACTTTAACTAACCTACCTTTCTATGCTACGTTGAGCACACAGTAATAATGTACTTACATGTCAAAAATAATAGCTGAAAAACGTAAGAAATCGTATTTACATAACGCGTCACATGGTAGCACCACGGCGCGAACAGCGCCTATTTCAACTACCAGGAAATAGGGCTCGGTTTGGCAGAGGCGCGCGTCAAGGAGAGAGAGACGTCATCGGACAGGTACGAGGATGAAATTAAATTACTAACGCGCTCTCAAGGTGCACCCTTGGCGAATTAGTAACGGAGGAAAGAGGGGAGAGGTGATAATAGTGAATACGGCGCGAGGAATAAACAGCGGGGAAACGGGAATGAACTCGTCGTGTGCGGGATCCAGCATTTGAAAATAAAAAAAGTTATGGAATTTTAGTATCTCTTTCAGCGTTCTGTTAATTCTCATTTACTATTGCGATTATTTCTGAGCATCTGAAACTTTTTGTTTAAAAGAGACGACAATAAATGCACTGACAGGATTTTGAATATTAAAAACATCAGGTCTAAACCAAATATAAGTGAAGAGGAAAGGACTTAACTTCATATTTAGTCCTAAAAGTCGGCTAAGTCTAAACCAGGACTAAACTAAGGCTAAACTAAGACTAAACCAGGACTAAAGATAAGACTACACCAGGACTAAATCAGATCTAAACCAGGACTAAAAACGGAACTAAACTAAGACTAGGCCAGGACTAAATCAGGTCTAAAACAGGACCAAAAAAGATTAAACTAAAGATTAAACCAGGACTAAATCAGATCTAAACCAGGACTAAACTAAGATCAGACTAAACCAGGACTACATCAGGTCTAAACCAGGACTACATCAGGTCTAAACCAGGACTAAAAACTAAACCAGGACTAAAACCGGACTAAACTCAAATTCTAAACCAGGACTACATCAGGTCTAAACCAGGACTACAGGTCTACACCAGGACTCTAAACCAGGACTAAACTAAGACTAAACCAGGACTAAAAAACCATCAGGACTTTACTAAACCCGGAGACTAAACTAAGACTAAACCAGGACAAACTAAGACTAAACCAGGACTAAACCAGGATTTAACATCAGGTCTAAACCAGGACTAAACTAAAACTAAAACCAGGCCTAAATCAGGACTAAATCAGATCTAAACCAGGACTAAAACTGGACTAAACTAAGACTAAACTAAATCTGGTCCCTGTCATCAGTAAAGTGAAGCATAAATGATCATTTGTTTGGCCAAAATACAGAAAAATGTGTTTGCAAATGACCATAAACCAAAAAAATCTGTTCACCTTATGCTTATCGGACATTAAAACGTTTTATAATTAGTTTAACAGTCGACTTATTTTGACCTGAAGAGCTGCTTATACCATTTATCTGGAAATTTAGCTAAAAAACGTGGAAAAAAAGTGTCCTTTAATCTCGCGACATGCTCTCTTAAAACTATTATTTTTACTTCCCCTTCTCACTTGTCACTAAAGACTAAACAGACAACATCAGGTCTAAACCAGGACTAAAACTGAATTAAACTAAGACTAGACCGGGACTAAATCCTATCTAACTCAAGACTAAAACTAAGACTAAACCAGGACAACATCAGGTCTAAACCAGGACTAAAACCGGACTAAACTAAGACTAGACCAGGACTAAATCGGGTCTAAAACAGGACCAAAAAAGGACTAAACTAAGATTAAACCAGGACAAACATCAGGTCTAAACCAGGACTGAACTAAGACTCAACCAGGACAACATCAGGTCCAGACCAGGACTAAACTCAGACTAAACCAGGACTAAACTAAGACTAAACCAGGACTAAACTAGGACTACATCAGATCTAAACCAGGACTAAAACCGAAATAAACTAAGACTAGACTGGTACTAAATCAGATTTAAATCAAGACTAAAACTAAGACTAAACCAGGAAAACATCAGGTCTAAACCAGGACTAAACTAAGACTAGACCAGGAATAAATCGGGTCTAAAACAGGACCAAAAAAGGACTAAACTAAGATTAAACCAGGACTAAACCAGGACAACATCAGGTCTAAACCAGGACTAAAACCGGACTAAACTAAGACTAGACCAGGACTAAATCGGGTCTAAAACAGGACCAAAAAAGGACTAAACTAAGATTAAACCAGGACTAAATCAGGTCTAAACCAGGACTAAAACCAGACGAAACTAAGACTAAACCAGGACAACATCAGGTCTAAACCTGATCAGATCTAAACCAGGACTAAACTAAAACTAAAACAAGGACTAAATCAGGACTAAATCAGGCTTAAACAGGACTAAAACTGGACTAAACTAAGACTAAACCAGGATCAGATCCCTGTCATCAGTAAAGTGTATCATTTACTGTACTTATCGGACATTAAAACACTTTATAATTAGTTTCAGACGTTTCACAGTCGATTTATTTTGACCTGAAGAGCTGCTTATACCATTTATCTGGAAATTTAGCTCAAAAACGTGGAAAAAAAGTGTCCTTTAATCTCGCGACATGCTCTCTTAAAACTATTATTTTTACTTCCCCTTCTCACTTG